>NW_016803312.1:1241969-1257909 GCF_001698545.2 Rhinopithecus bieti
AAAAAAAAAAAAAAAGAAAAGTATTATTTGTCACATATGATCTTTACAGCTTTGCTTCTTTTGTAGATTTCTAATTTCATTCCATTATGATAAAAAATATATATCTGGAAATATTTCAATCTTTTAAAATGTATTAGGACTTATTTTATAGCCTAACATATGGATAACATAATATCCTGGAGAATATTCAACGTGCCATTCAGAAGAATGTGTATTCTGCTGTTCTGTGTGTGTCTGTGAGGTCTATTTGGTATACAGTGCTGACCAAGTTCTCTATTTCCTTACTGATCTTTTGTTGTGTTGTCATATTGATTACTGAAAGTAGAGTACGGAAGTCTTCAACAATTATTGTTTAACCGTGTATATCTCCCTTCACTGCTGTCCATTTTTGCTGCATATATTTTGGGGCTCTGTTGTTAGTGATGTATAGTTTTACTATAGTTATATCTTCTTGCAAAATAGAACTTTTAATATCATGAACTTTTAAAATTTAAAGTCTATTTTGCATGCCAATAAATAGTCACCTTAGTTCTCATTTGATTAACATTTTCATGGAATAACTTTTTCCATAATTACACTTTTAGCCTCCTTATGACCTTATAGCTAAAGTGAGGCTTTTCAGGTAGCACATATTTATAGATGGATGTGGTCTCTTTAATCTGAGCGCCCAATCTCTGCTACTGAGTTTAATCCATTTGCATTTAATGTGATTATTGACAAAGAAAAATTTACTTTTGTCATTTAACTATTTTTTCTTATATGTCCTAAAAGCTTTATGCTACTTAATTCCCCCATTACTCCCTTTTAGGCTAACTTGTTCTAGTGTAACATTTTGATATCCTTCTTTCTTTTGCTGTATATTTTTTTACATAAATTGTAACCTTGGGCATTGCAATTAACATTTGAAACTGATAAGTCTAATTTGAATAATGCCAACTTTGTTTCCGCAGCACATAAAACTGTGCTCCTACACATCTCTGTCCCTCCCCTTTATGTTATTATTGTCACAGATTGCATCTTAACTCATTATATGCTCAGTAACATAGATTTATTATTATTGTTTTATGCATATTAGATATTAGAAAAAGAGAGAAGTTATAAGCCAAACCCCAAATGTAATAATTCTGGCTTTTATATTTACCTATAAAGTTACCTCTACTATTGTTATTTTTTTAACTACAGCTTCAACTTACTATCTAATGTCCTTTAATTTCAGCTCGAAGGAGCCCCTTTAGCAGTGCTTGACAAGCAGGCCTACTGGTAATGAACTTCCTCAGCTTTTGTTTGTCTGGAAATTTCTTAATTTCTCCTTCATTCTTGAAAGGTAGTTTTGCAAAATATAGAATTCACGGTTGACCATTTGTTTTTCTTTTCCTTTGAGGACTTTAAATATGTCATCACACTGCCTTCTGACCTCCACAGTTTCTGAGGAGAAACCAGCTGTTACTCTTACTGATGCGTTGCTTCTCTCTTGCTGCTTTCAAAATTCTCACTTTGTCATTGTGTTTCAATGATTGACTATAATGTTCGTCCTTTGAGTGCATCCTTCTTCAAGGTCACTGACCCTCTTGTATTTCCTCAGATTTGGGTGTTTTCAGTCATTTAAAAAATAATTTCTCGTAAATAAAAACTTTTCTTTCCTGAAATTTTCAAAGCTTTATGCAATTTTTTTCAGCATTTTTTTTTTTTTTTTTTTTTTTACTTTAAGCTCTGGGATACATGTGCAGAACGTGCAGGTTTGTTACATACGTATACATGTGCCATGGTGGTTTGCTGCACCCATCACCCTGTCATCTAGATTTTAAATTCCACATGCATTAGTTATGTGTCCTAATGCTCTCGTTCCCCTTGCCCCCAACCCCTCAACAGGGCCCGGTGTGTGATGTTCCCTTCCCTGTGTCCATGTGTTCTCATTGCTCAATTCCCACTTATGAGTGGGAACATGTGGTGTTTGGTTTTCTGTTCCTGTGCCAGTTTGCTGAGAATGATGGTTTCCAGCTTCATCCATGTCCCTGCAAAGGACGTGAACTCATTCTTTTTTATGGCTGCGTAGTATTCCATGGTGTATATGTACCACATTTTCTTTATCCAGTCTGTCATTGATGGGCATTTGGGTTGGTTCCAAGTCTTTGCTATTGTAAATAGTGCTTCAATAAACATACGTGTGTATGTGTCTTTATAGTAGAATGATTTATAATCTTTTGGGTATATACCCAGTAATGGGATTGCTGGCTCAAATGGGATTTTTAAGCTCCTCAGATGATTCTGGAGCACCCAAGATTGTGAACCACTGGTCTAAAGTGAAGCTTCCCTGATCCTATGACTCTTTTTACTTCCTATGCCACTGTGCTGATCCCTTCCTTTATCTGCTTCATGTCTATGTGCCCCACACTCATCACACTACTCCTTGAGGGCAGGGACCCTGGCTGATTTGTATTAGCATTCTCACTGCCCAGGACCAGGCTTGGCACATAGCAAAGGTTTAATTAATGTCAGTTGCATACAGCAATGACCTTGGGAAGCTTACATATCCTTTCTGGACCTCATTTTTCTTTTCCATAAAATGGGGATAAAAATATTTAACTTGATCAGGTGTGGTAGCTTGCATTTGTAATGCCAGTGCTTTGGGAGGTCAAGGCAGGAGGATTGCTTGAGGTCAGGAGTTTGAAATCAGCCTGGACAACAAACTGAAATCTCATCTCTACAAAAATGAAAATAAAAAAAAAAAAATAAGCAGGTATGATGATGCACACCTGTGGTCCTAGCTCCTTGGGAGGGTGAGGTGGGACGATTGCTTGAGCCTAGAAGGTCAAGGCTGCATTGAGTTATGAATGCACCACTGTACTCCCGCCTGGGCCAAAGAGCAAGACCCTATTTAAAACAAACAAACAAACAAACAAACAAACAAACAAAAAAAACTACACATATATCTATCTAACTTGAAGAGTTGAGAATTGAACAATGATGTAAAGTGCCTGGCTTGTATTTTACTTGCTATTCATTATGAGGCAGATTAATAGGGAAGAACATTCTGCCATTTCCCCATCAGGCCTGAATCCAAAGTCTACTCTTGTCAAAAATTAAAGACAAAAATCTACCCGGAATGAATGCCCACATACTCTTTATCTCATAAGCCAGAGAGGCTGAATAAGATTATGACTTGAAAGTGTTCAGAGGTGGCTGGAAGTGAATGTATGTAGTGTTTTGCTGATGACTGGACACTGGAAGCACATGTGTCCCTCGCCCAGCTGAGTGCTTTGCAAGCAGTTTTGCAAATAAATCACCATGTGGTAAGAGGGAATCAATATGACCTCCCAACCCACTATTCTCATCTATAAGGAGATATTAGGGTGGGGAAGCTGTTGACAAAGAGAAGGATGTATTTCTTGAGGCCTTCAGTGACGGATAACCCACAAAAATTACCCCTGCTAGTCCAGCTTGACTTCTGCAGCCACTTGGAATGGACACCCTGGGGCTAGTTCTTCTTTCCTTTCCCCTTGACTTTGATTTAGTGTCTTCTGTCTTTATATCTCTCGCTGGCTTTATTTTCAAAAATTGTAATTTCTACTGCTGACGATTAAAAAAAAAAAGCACACACATACACACACACACACACACACACACACACACCCCTTATACCAAAGAAAGAAATAATCAAAATGGGAGAAAGATCACTGCTGGCTATTTTTCAAGAGAGTTGATGGATTGGAGTAAGTTTAGATCAATGGAAAAACCTTAACAAAAAAATTATGCAAATGCAGTTGATATTAAAAATGCAAGTAATGATCCAAGCCATGGCTTTGAGCCCAGGTCTCAGACCATCCACAAGCTCACAAACATTGTGTTGGGCGGACATTTCTTTTTACTTTTTAGGTTATTCAAGAGGCTTCCTTACTCCATAAAGATGTGAGGGGGAGGAGGGTGGCAGTGAACAAGAGACAGAGGGAGAGAGAGAGAGAAGAGGAGAGAATATGGTGATAGGGTTACTGATCACTGGCATACTTAGCTCCGTCCCTTTTCCTTTGTTTGGGATGTAAGAATTTGCTGTTAGGATGTCTTTTTTATATTTGTCCATCTGCGTAGAACTTTTCTATTTACTTTAAATTCCCTGAAATCACTTTTTAAAGTTTCTTACTTAAAATTAGGAAGTGAAGTGGGCTATTAAAGAATGGAAATTTAATGAAACATCTTGATGTCTTGTTTTAGTTTGGGTTTCCCGAGAAGCCCCAGCGGGAGAGTGGGGAAGCGATTCAAGGAAGGGAAGTCTGTTATTAAGTCAGCTGCCACCGTGGACAACTGGAGCTTAATACCATAGGGAACCTCTAAGAAGAATGTAAAACATACGCCTCAGAATTGTCCCACTGCAGGGTGAGGGAGCTGGGGTATTTATACACCAATTCCCAAGAGTCATCAGTTGAGGGCTGCTCCTGGGAGGTGTTAATTGCTTGTCACTTCCAGCCTGTGGAGTTCAAGGATATCATCTTCCTTGGCTCTAGAAGATGCCCCATGGCACAGACATGTAGCTGCTGACAGTTGCAAATCCAGGCTGGAAAACATTGTAATGGTTAAGATTTAAGAGATGTGGCTCAGGCAGTGTGACAAAAACTCAAGCATGATGGTGCTTTTTCTAAAACAATACACACCTGTTTTTGAAGATTAGGGAAAAGTCGGAGTTTAAAGCAGTGGTCCCCAACTCCTGGGCCATGGACCGGTACTGGTCTGTGGCCTGTTAGGAACTGGGCCACAGCAGGAGGTGAGCAGTGGTGAGTGAGCATAGCTTCATTTATATTTACAGCTGCTTCCCATTACTTGCATTACCGCCTGAGCTCCACCTCCTGTCAGATCAGTGTGACATTAGATTCTCACAGAAGCTTGAACCCTATTGTGAACTGCACATGTGAGGGATCTAGGTTGTTTGCTCCTTATGAGAATCTAATGCCTGATGATCTGTCACTGTCTCCCATCACCCCCAGATGGGACCATCTAGTTGCAGGAAAACAAGCTTAGGGTTCCCACTGATTCTACATTATGTTGAGTTGCATAATTATTTCATTAGATGTTACAAAGTAATAATAATAGAAATAAAGTGCACAATAAATGTAATGAACTTGAATCATCCTAAAACCATCCCCACACCTTGGTCTGTGGAAATATTGTCCTCCATGAAACTGGTCCCTGATGCCAAAAAGATTGGGGACCTCTGGTTTAAAGGACTCTTTAGCGGGGAAGGCACAAAAATGTAGCTGATAATTTGGGAAATATGGAAAAGTCATTTAATCTACCCTGGTACTTTTGGGCAATACTTCCTGCGTAGGATCAAGCCATTTGCAGAAATTTGGCTGTATAGATTTCTAGCTGCCATGTGGCTAGACGCGGTTTCCAGGGGGAAGCATGAGATTATGGTTCTTTATCTTGGAATATTACCCCCAAATTTTAGCCTTGGGGAACCTGACGAATGCTTGATTGTCTTTCAAGTCTGGCTCCATGCTGCACTGTGCTATGGCTTTGGTTCTTTCTTTTCTCAAGCCTGGTGCACATGTCCTGTCCTGCTGCACTTGTTCTGCTCGGCTCTGAGGCAGGCACACAAACACCATTGTCCCCGATTTGTAACAGGAGATGCTTCCCACATAGATTCTTATGTGTTCATTTTCCCCAGATTTGACTGCTTTTGGCCAGGCGTGGTGGCTCACGTCTATAATCCCAGCACTTTGGGAGGCCGAGGCGGGTGGATCAGTTGAGGTCAGGAGTTCAAGACCAGCCTGGCCAACATGGCAAAACCCTGTCTCTACTAAAAATACAAAATTAGCCAGGTGTGGTGATGGAAGCCTGTAATCCCAGCTACTTGGGAGGCTGAGGCAGGAGCATCGCTTGAACCCAGGAGGCGGAGGTTGCAGTGGGCTGAGATCACACCATTGCATTCCAGCCTTGGCAACAAGAGCAAAACTCCATTTCAAAAAGAAAAAAAAAAATTAGCTGGGTGTAGTGGTACATGCCTGTAATTCCAGCTACTCGGGAGGCTGAGGCAGGAGAATTGCTTGAACCTGGAGAGTGAAGGTTGCAGTGAGCCGAGATAGTGCCACTGCACTCCAGCCTGGGGGACAGAGCAATACTCTGTTTCTAAAAAAAAAAAAAAGGATTCGACTGCTTTTGCTCCCTAGAAATTCATATGTTGAAGCCTTAACCTTTAATATGATGAAATTGGGAGGTGGGGACTTTGGAAGATAATTAGGTTTAGATAAGATCATGAAGGTAGAAACCCCATAATTGGATTAGAGACACCAGACACTTATAAGAAGAGTTACTAGAGAGCTTTCCCTTTCTCTCTCTCTCTGTCTCTCTCTCTCTCTCTCTCTGTCTCCCTTTCTCTTTCTCCCCCTACTGTGTGAGGATACAACCAGAACACAGCCATGTGCAAACCAGGAAGGGGGTCTTGACTAGACACTGGATCTGCCAGAGCCTTAATCTTGGACTTCCCAGCTTCCAGCACTCTAAGAAATAAGTTTGCTGTTTAAGCCACTCAGCCTACAGCGTATTTGATATAGCAGTCCAAACCAACTAAGACAGGCACTTTGATTGAACATGAAATCCAGAGTTAAAGATATTCTGTGGTTTACAAACCTTGCCTTTGAGGAGACATCTCAATCTCTTTTTCCATTCCCTTCCCTTTTCTTCTCCTACCCATTCTCTATAAGGGAACCCTAAGTGTCTCTAGTTGCAAGTAGAGTTTCTAGCTTCTAGAAAACTCAGTCAAGCTCCATAAGCCAGCCCCACAAGCCTGGCTCTGTAGGGAGAGAGGAGGGTGCTGACGGTCTGAGAGTCTTAGCTTTTCCTGCAGCCTTGTGGATCTGCAAACACAAAGCCCTACCCAAAGGCATCTCGTCCTCAGGTGCTGTTTCTCTTCTCCCTGTGGAGCTGGGTTTGTTTTTGTGGAAATCTAAATCATATGTTTCTATTTCATTTACATTACATTCAAAGCAATGTTGTTTCCTTGCAGCCTTTTGAAGTTATGGGCGCCTTATGGATGGTTCTGCAAATGTTTACTTTTGAGCCTTCATTCTCAAATGAACTCTAGAAATGTCCCTGCTTCATTTCCTCACAGTCAGTGACCCTGGTAGAGAAGACACTGGAGTCCAGTGCTTTAAGACCTAGGTATTGGGGCCTGGGGACATCTTCACTCTTCAGTGTGGATGAGCTTCTGTCATTTCCTGTCCTCACTATTAGTGGGTTCCTGGGAACTTGTGTGAAGGTGTTTCAGTGTTGATTTTTTTTTTTTTTCTTCTGGGAAGGTTTTGGTCTAAGCTTCTCATCCTAGGGAATGCTCTCCTCCTAAAAATAAAAATGTGACCACCTGCTCCAGACAATTACTGGAGTTAATTCATAAGGTTCACAGTGAACTGGGGTTCGGTACCACGTTAGTGGATGGACCATTTGACCACGTGGGTTATCTGCAAAATTTTCTACAAAGCTACAGTAATCAAAATAGCGTGGGAACTGTTTTCTAGTCTATTCAATGGAATAGAATTAAGAGTTTAGAAATAAACTGTTATGCTTATGGTCAATTGAATTTTGACAAGGATTCCAACAAAGTTCAATGGAGAAATAATGGTGATTTCAACAAATAATGTTGGAACAACTGGATAGACACATACAAAAGAAGGCCGTTGGACCCCTACTTCACACTATGTACAAAAATTACCCCCAAATGTATCAAAGACCTAAATATAAGAGCTAAATGTAAGACATTTGCAAAAGAAGACCTAATATAAGACACCAATATTAGAGCTAAATATAAGACACATAGAAGACACATGCATAGAAGACACCTGCAACCTTTCCGCGCTACCCACAGAGGAGTCCATTTGGCATTGTTCTGGATTCCCATCATAACTTAAAGGGAAACTTTCACAGTGTCTGAAGCCCTTGATGTCCTGCAAATGAAGGAGGAGGATGCCCTTAAGTTCCTTGGAACAGGAACCCACTTAGATGGCACTAATCTTGACTTTCAAATGGAACAGTACATCTATTAAAGGAAAAGTGATGGCATCTACATCCTAAATCTGAAGAGGACCTGGGAGAAGCTTCTGTTGGTAGTTCATGCCATTGTTGCCATTGAAAACCCTGCTGGTGTCAGTGTCATGTCCTCCAGGTATACTGGCCAGGGGGCCCTGCTGAAGTTTGCTGCTGCCACTGGAGCCACTCTAATTGCTGGCCACTTCACTCCTGGAGCCTTCGCTAACCAGATCCAGGCAGACTTCTGGGAGCCATGGCTTCTTGTGGTTACTGACCCCAGAGCTGACCACCAGCCTCTCGCAGAGGAATCTTATGTTAACCTTCCCATCATTGCTCTGTGTCACACAGATTCCCCTCTGTGCTATGTGGACATTGCCATTCCATGCAACAGTAAGGAAGCTCACACAGTGGGTTTGATGTGGTGGATGCTGGCCTGAGAAGTTTTGCGCATGCATGGCACCATTTCCTGCAAACACCCATGGGAGGTCATGCCTGATCTCTACTTGTACAGAAATCCCGAAGAAATTAAAAAAGAAGAGCAGACTACTGCTGAAAAGGCTGTGCAAGGAGGAATTTCAGGGCGAATGGACTGCTCCAACTCCTGAGTTCACTGCTACTCAACCTGAGGTTGCAGGCTCATCTGAGGGTGTGCAGATGCCCTCTGTGCCTATTCAGCAGTTCCCTACCAAAGACTGGAGTAATCGGCCCACTACAGAAGACTGATCTGCAGCTCCCACTGCTTAGGCCACTGAATGGTTAGGAGCAACCACTGAATGGTCTTAAGCTGTTCTTGCACTGGCTCTCAAGCAACATGGACACAAGGTTGATGGAAAATAAACATCAATTTCTTAAGAAAAAAAGACACATGCCAAAGAAGACCTAAATATAAGACACAAATATAAGACCTAAATATAAGACACATGTAAAAGAAGGCCGTTGGACCCCTGCCTCACACTATATACAAAAATTAACCCCCAAATATATCAAAGATCTAAAATGAGAGCTAAGACAATACAATCTTAGAGTAAAACATAGGAGTAAATCTTCATGACCTTGGATTAGGCAATGGTTTCTAAGATATGACACCCAAAAGATAAGCAATAAAATAAAAAATAGATTAATTGGACTTTATCAAAATTAAAACTTTTGTGCTTCAAAAGGCTCCATCAAGAAATTAAAAGACAACCTATAGGATAAGAGAAAATATTTGCAAAGTATATATCTGATAAGAGACTTATATCTAGAATATATAAAGAACTCTTGCAACTTGACAATAAAAGACCAATTTAAAATGGGCAAAGGATTTGACTGGATATTTATCCAAAGAAGACATACAAACGGCCAAGAATTACATGAAAAGATTCTCAATATTAGTCATTAGGGAAATGCAAATCAAAACAGCAGAGAGTACAACTTTACACCCATTAGAATGGCTATAATAAATAAAAGACAGATAAATAACAAATGTTGACAAGGATGCAGAGAACAACCCAATAGCCATCAACTGATAAATGGATGAGCAGCATGGAATATGTCTATACAATGGAATATTATTTGGCAATGAAAAGGGATGAAGTACAGATATAGGCTACAATAGGTAACAACCTTGAAAACATGCTAAGTGAAAGAAATCAGTCACAAATGCCACATATCATGTGATTTCATTTTTATAAAATGTACGAAATTGGCAAATCTATAGGGATAGAAAATCGAATAGTATTTGTTAGGGATTGTGTGGGAGGAAGGAATGGGGAATGACTGCTAGTAGGTGTGAGATTTCTTTTTAGAGTAATGAAAATATTCTGGAATTAGTAGTGATGTTTGAACAATTTTGTGACTACACTAATAAATCATCGAATTGTATACTTAGAAAATAAATCCATAGAAAAGTATGTTCCTTTAGATTCCCTATTTAATAAATGGTGCTGGGAAAACTGGCTAGCCATATGTAGAAAGCTGAAACTGGATCATTTCCTTACACCTTATACAAACCATTAATTCCAAGATGGATTAAAGACTTAAATGGTTTAGACCCTAAAAAACCATAAAAAACCCTAGAAGAAAACCTAGGCATACCAATTCAGGACCATAGGCATGGGCCAGGACTTCCCATGACTAAAACCCCAAAAGCAATGGCAACAAAGCCAAAATAAGACAAATGGGATTCTAATTAAAACGAAGAGCTGTCTGTACAGCAAAAGAAACTCCATCAGGAAGTGAAGAGGCAACCCTTACAGAAATGGGAAGAAAATCTGCAATCTATCCATCTGACAAAGGGCTAATTATCCAGAAATCTACAGAACTTAAACAAATTTTACAAGAAAAAGATGAAACAACCCCATCAAAAGTGGGTAAAGGATATGAACAGACATTCTCAAAAGAAGACCATGTATCAGCCAACAGACAATGAAAAAATGCTCGTCATCACTGGCCTCAGAGAAATGCAATCAAAACCGCACTGCAATGAGGAACCATCTCACCACCAGTTAGAATGGCAATCCATTAAAAAGTCAGGAAAAAACAGGTGTTGGGAGAGGATGGTGGAGAAACAGGGAACACTTTTTCACTGTTGGTGAGAGTGTAAAATTAGTTCAACCATTGTTGAAGACAGTGTGGCGATTCCTCCCCAGGGATCTAGAAACTAGAAAATACCTTACTCAGTGATCCATTACTGGTATAATAACCCCAAAGGGATTATAAATCATGCTACCATAAGACACATGCACCGTATTGTTTATTGGGTGGCACTATTCACAATAGCAAAGACTTGGAATCAACCCAAATTTCCATCAATGAAAATAGATTGGATTAAGAAAATGTGGCACTATCACACCATGGAATGCTGTGCAGCCATTAAAAGGATAAGTTCATGTCCTTTTGCCAGGGACCATGGATGCAGCTGGAAACCACCCATTCTCAGCAAACTATCAATAAGGACGAAAACCAAACACTTGCATGTTCCTACACTGATAGGTTGGGAAAACCTGAAAAGTGGAGAACACTTGGACACCAAGGAGGGGAAACATCACGCACTGGGGCCTGGTCTGGGGCCTGGGGTCTGGGGAGGGGATAGCATTAGGAGAAATAAACTAAAATGTAATGATGAGTTTGATGGAAGGCCAGTACACCAACATGGCACATGCGTACCTAATGTGGACAAACCTGCACATTGTGCCACATGTACCCTAATAACTTAAATATAAAATTTTTTTTAAGTAATGTTGCTTTAAAATTATTAGATATTCCTACAGGGGAGGGGAAATGTGATAAAAGCAGCATTTTTAAGTGAATTCTAGGTCCTCTGGATTACTTTCGTTCTTCAAATGCTTGCCTGGGAACTTCTAGAATTTAAGACAATGATGTCTGGTAGAATTTTGAGGGAACCATTCTGTTCATTATAATTTTCTTATATTTCAAAAATAACCCTTCAACTGATTGATGAATTGGAGCTGATAAAGCCCTACAACTTTTAAAATTTACTTTAAAAATACCAAAAATAGGCCAGGCGTGGTGGCTCACACCTGTAATCCCAGCACTTTGGAAGGCTGAAGCAGGTGGATAACCTGAGGTCAGGAGTTCGAGACCAGCCTGGCCAACATGGTAAAACCCTGTCTCTACTAAAAATGCAGAAATTAGCCAGGTGTGATGGTGCATGCCTGTAATTCCAGCTACTCAGGAGCCTGAGGCAGGAGAATCACTTGAACGCAGGAGGTGGAGGTTGCAGTGAGCCCAGATCGTGCCACTGCACTCCAGCCTGGGCAACAGAGTGAGATTCCTTCTCAAAGGAAAAAAAAAAATTACCAAAAAGCATATATCTTTTACTGGAAACAGGAGTACAAGTTGGAAGGGGTTCTGGCACCGTCAGGGAATCATCTACCTACTTGATAACTATGAAATGGATGGCAGGAATCATCTAGTCCAGCTCTTTCATTTCGCAGAAAAGGAAACCGAAGCCCAAAGAGGTTGTGACTTGCCTAAGGTCACCAACTGGTTGGAGAAAGTGGCCCAATTTAGGCCCAGATCTCTTTCCTTCTAGGAGAAGGCATTCCCCCAACACATTTTCTCTGTGGGGTACCCAATCCGTCAGGGCCCAGTGAGGAAAAGAGCCCACACCATGGCATTTAACAGACAGAATCTAACACAAAGAACTGGAGACAAAGGCATAAGAAGAGCTGAACAGCCTACAGGCCATGGTAAGCCAACCCAGAGATCAGTAACAGCGGGAAGCAGCTCCCACCCTTTCGGTGAGAGAGACAGAAGACAGAGATGGTGTGAGCGGAGCCCAGGAGCCAAGGCCACCTGGCAGGAGGAGGAACCACAGCGGAGACACAGCCACTGTTGGGAGTGCTGCCTGAAGCAGAGAGAGAGAGAGAGGACCATAGATACCCTGGCTTTTCCTTTCTCTCCCCCTCGAATCCCCTAGTGCCTCCCATTGGCCTTACCTGGCAGGAAGGCAGTACGCAAGGGAGCATGGGAAATGTCTGCTATGGGAGGAACAGGATGAGGCTGAGAGCAAGTTGGCAAATGACTGGCATGTGTTCCCTGGAACAAATGGCTAACCCATTTGTGTCTTTTACTCTCCGCGAAATATTTATGTTCGTTGAAAGAACATGAATGGATTTCATTTTGATTCTCAAGATGAAAAAAAAATCATTAAAGGCAAAGTATTAATTATGCTGTATTAGGACACTTACAAACCCATTTCTAGTTTAATTTAAAAATGTTTATCTCTTCTCTGAGGACAGGCCAGTGAACTAGGTCAGGATTCTTATTTTAGAGGCAAGAAAATAGGACCAGGAGAGAATGCGTTCCTGGCTGGAACTCTGACTCCTGAGCCCAGGCCTGAGTGTGTGTTATGTGGGCAGGCTTAGTCCAGTGAACTGAAAATCAGTGAGCCTCAGATCCTGCTCTAAGCCCATCGTCTGACGGCTCAAGCCCTGTCTGACTGGGAAGGCACAGCCCCTTCTATCACTAGCTAAGTGCGTTTGATGGGCTGATAATAGGAGCAGCCCTAGACACGGAGAAGGCCCGAACTCTAGTCTTAGTTCTGCACCAGTAAAATCTCAGAACTGTCCTATCATCTCTTTGAATATATTGTTTCCCCATCTATAGAAATGGGAATAAAAATTTAGACTCTTCCCACCTCTCAAGGTCGTTGAGGGTCAAAAACGATCATGACTGTGCAACGTGAAGAGGCACACTCGAAGCCAAATTAGCATTCCTAATAATGTTGTTCATCAACCGCAATGAACAGAACCAGCATTGCCACAAAAGGCTGTACTACCTCTCCATGTCTTGCATAACCTATTTCACAAAGGCCAGACAGATTATAGAGATACATTTCTTCTATAGAAGAGTGGAGGGAAAACCAATAGACTTCCAGTTACTCTTGGATGCCAGCCTCATCTGGAAGATTGTCTCATCTTCAGTTGGTTGATGCATTCTTCCTACTGCTCACCTATTTCATGCTGTTATTTACTCTGCTGTGAGGTTGGAGATTCAAGATTTGCCTTCTTCCTTCTTCCTTCCTTCCTTCCTTCCTTTCCTTCTTCCTTCCTTCCTTTTCTTCCTTCGCTTCCTTCTCCTTCTTTCTTCCTTCCTTCCTTCCTTCCTTCCTTCCTTCCTTCCTTCCTTCCTTCTTCTTTCTCTCTCTTCCCTTCCTTTCCTTTCCTTTCCTTTCCTTTCCTTTCCTTTCCTTTCCTTTCCTTTCCTTTCCTTTCCTTTCCTTTCCTTTCCTTTCCTTTTCTTTTCGAGTCTCACTCTGTTGCCCAGGCTGGATTGCCAAGTTTGGAGTGCAGTGATGCGATCTTGGCTCACTGCAACCTCCACCTCCCAGGTTTCAACTATTCTCCTGCCTCAGCCTCTGGAGTAGCTGGGACTGCAGGTGTGTGCCACCACATTCAGCTAATTTTTGTATTTTTAGTAGAGACAGGGTTTCACCATGTTGGCCAGGCTGGTCTCAAACTCCTGACCTCAAGTGATCTGCCCGCCTTGGCCTCCCAAAGTGCTGGGATTACAGGCGTGAGCCACCGTTCCGGGTGAGATTCAAATATATTTCTTCTCCTGGACCTCCCAGGAACCAAGAACCAAAACATGACCTTTTGTTAGCTAAAAAGTTTCCTCCAAATTCATAAAACCCATATTCCAGAAGATTTCTCTGGGCTGTAAGCAGAATCTCCATCATTATTAAAAAAAGATACAGTGGTGCATTCCAGTTGTTCAGCTGTCTGTTTCTGAGACAGTTGAGAGGGTGTGGTGGTTAATATCAGGTGTCAACTTGATTAGATTCAGGAATGCCTAGATGGCTGGTGAAGCATTGCTCTTGGGTGTGTCTGGGAGGGGGTTGCCAGAGGAGATTGATGTTTGAGTCTGTGGACTGGGAGAGGCAGACCTACCCTTGAGGTCTGTGGACACCATCCAATCGGCTGGCAGTGTGGCTAGAACAAAGCAGGTGGATGATTGGGGAGAAGAAGCTTGCTGAGTCTCTTGCGCTCTCTCTCTTTTCCTGGGCCCGGATGTTTGCTTCTCCTCCTCTTGCCCTTGGACATCAGACTCCAGGTTCTTCAGCCTTTGGACTCTGGGTCTCGCTCCAGTGGCCTCTGAGGGGCTCTCAGGCTTAGGGCTGCACTGTCCACTTCCTTGGTTTTGAGGCTCTCGGACCTGAACTGAGCCATGCTACTGGCTTGTCTCTTTCCCCAGCTTGCTGATGTCCTATTGGGAGACCTCACCTTGCAATCCCGTGAGCCAGTTCTCCCTAGTACACTCCCTTTTACACACACACAGATCTGATTGATTATGTCCTCTAGAGAGCCCTGACTGATACAGAGGGGCTTTGGCTGGGTTTTCTGAGCTTTTGTTTGGGCCTAAGCCAGGACTTCAGCACAAACCACATGCTTGCTACCTTACCCAAGGCATCTCAATATTAATAACTCTGCTTTGTTGGGTGCTTGCCATGAACAAGTCACTTTAATTTTAATTTTAATTTTTGAGGCAGAGTCTCACTGTGTCCCCCAGGCTGGAGTGCAGTGGTGCTATCTTGGCTCACTGCAACCTCTACCTCCTGGGTTACAGAGATTCTCCTGCCTCAGCCTCCCAAGTAACTGGGATTACAGGTGCTTGCCACCATGCCCAGATTATTTTTGCATTTTTAGTAGAGATGGGGTTTCACCATGTTGGCCAAGTTGGTCTCGAACTCCTGACCTCAGGTGATCAACCCATCTTGGCCTCCCAAAGTTCTGGGATTACAGGCATGCGCCACTGTGCCTGGCACAAGTCATTTTAAATAGTTGACTTTCAACAAGTCTCTGCACAGTGACAATATCATCCCCATTTTAAACAGATGTGGAAACAGGAGAGGTTAAATAATGTGCTTGAGGAGGAGCCAAGATTCAAACCCGTGATCACTTGATATCAGATCAAGTAATCTCCCCAGCCTACCCCACCACTCCTTGGCACCATGGTGGCCATTTCCTTACTGTTACTTTTGTCCAGCTCGCTCTCTATGAGCCAGACGTAGGAACTCACTTCTCACAAGTAGCCTGTGATGGAAGTATCAGTGTGTTACTTCTGAAAAGCATGACGACCTTCTCCTTGCACCCTCTCTTGGGTTACTTGCTCTGGGGGAAGCCAGCTGCCATATCATGAAGACACTCAAGCAGCTCTATGGAGAGGCCCACATGGCAAGGGACTGGGCCTCCTGCCAACAGCCAGTGAGGAGGTGCCCTGTGAGGGAGTCATCTTAGAAGTGGATCCCACACCACTCCTATTCAACATAGTGTTGGAAGTTCTGGCTAGGGCAATCAGGCAAGAGAAAGAAATCAAGGGTATTCAGTTAGGAAAAGAAGAAGTCAAATTGTCCCTGTTTGCAGATGACATGATTGTATATTTAGAAAACCCCATCATTTCAGCCCAAAATCTCCTTAAGCTGATA
>NW_016803312.1:1259222-1272216 GCF_001698545.2 Rhinopithecus bieti
GCACTATTCACAATAGCAAAGACTTGGAATCAACCCAAATGTCCATCAGTGACAGACTGGATTCAGAAAATGTGGCACATATACACCATGGAATACTATGCAGCCATAAAAAAGGATGAGTTTGTGTCCTTTGTAGGGACATGGATGCAGCTGGAAACCATCATTCTCAGCAAACTATCACAAGAACAGAAAACCAAACACCGCATGTTCTTGCTCATAGGTGGGAACTAAACAATGAGATCACTTGGACTCAGGAAGGGGAACATTACACACCGGGGCCTATTATGGGGAGGGGGGAGGGATTGCATTGGAAGTTATACCTGATGTAAATGATGAGTTGATGGGTGCTGACGAGTTGATGGGTGCAGCACACCAACATGGCACAAATATACATAAGAACAAACCTGCACATTGTGCACATGTACCCTAGAACTTAAAGTATAATAATAAAAATATGTATATATTATGAAAGAAACAAAAACACCAATATAAGATAATTGGCCACTTTTTATGTGACCTTTATGCAATTCTAAAATGAATTGAAATAACTTCATGGAATAACAGAAAACTTTAAGGCAGTACATACCAATTTTAAAACATTATTTGTAATATATTGTCCTAATGTTGGGATGGGATTTTTAAATACTTATTTTAATAACTAATATTAAAATATTAATATTTAATCATAAAACTATATTGAAATAAAAAAAAAGAAATGGATCCCACAACTCAGTGGAGCTTCAGGTGACCGTGGTCCTGGCCAACATCTTGGCCACAACCTCAGGATAGGCCCCAAGAGCTGGAACCACCCAGCTAAGTGCTGAGTGACCCAATAAATGTTTATGGTTGTTTTAAGCCAATATGTTAGGGCTCTCCAAAGAAATAGATATATTTCACAAAAGCCAGGTAGATTATAAATAGAGATGCTCTTCTTCTATGGAAGGGTGGATGGAAAACCAACAGGGCTTTTACTTACCCTGGATGCCAGTCTCATCAGGAATATCTATAGAAGTATATGTTCTATATATCTATTTCTCTGGAGACTCCTTTGTCTATGTAAATGTAGATTTATAAGGGGGGATTTATTATGGAAATTGGCTCACATGATTGTGGAGGCCAAGAAATCCCACAATTTGCACCTGCAGGCTGGAGAACCAGGAAAGATGGTATAATTTGGTCAGAGTCCAAAGGCCTGAGAATCATAGAAGCCAGTGGTATAACCCCTATTCCAAAGCCAAGGGCTTAAGAACCACCAGGAGGTTGGGAGGCCTTGGTGGTGTCAATCCTGGAGTACAAAGGCTGGGGAACAAGGGGTGCTGATGTCCAAGGGCAGGAGATATGGATGTCCCAGCTCAAGAAGAGCGAGTGATTTCCCCCTTCCTCCACCTTTCTGTTCTATTCAGACCCTCAACAGATTGGGTGGTGCCCACCTATGCTGGGCAGGACAGGTCTTCTTTACTTGGTCTCCTAATTAATATGCTAATCTCTTCCAGAGACGCTCTCACAGACATGCCCAGAAATCATGTTTCACCAACTATCTGGGCATCTCTTAGCCTAGTCAACTTGACCCAAAAAATTAACCATCACAGCTACTGCGTTTTGGGGTAATCTACTATATAATGGTAGATAACTAATACAAACTCCTAAGTTGATCTAATTTTCTTATGTTTTTCTATCTTACTAATCTTTCTGTGTCTTTTTGTTTTATATCCTAATAGATTCCTTTGATTCTATATCTTCCAGCCTCTTTTAATTTCGGCGATCATATTTTTAATTTCCAAAGAAAGGTTCTTTCTTGAGCTCTGAAGTTTTTTTTTTTCAATTTTTATTTATTTATTTATTTTCACATCATCTATCCTTGTTTGAGGGAATCTTCTCCTTCCTCCCTGAAGATGCCAATGAGTCTTTGATATTTCCCTCCCTCTTTGTATTCTCTGATTTTCTGAGTTACTTGTTTCCTTTTCTGTCTTGTGTTGGAAGTTGTCCTTGAGTATTGGCTGATCCCTACTTGTCCATTTATATTTGGAAGAAAGGGGGTTGGAGACTCTCTTTGTGTGGCCTGGAGTTTGCCCATTAGTGACTTTACTACAGGACCGTGGGTGGACCACCTACTTCTTATGTCAACATCCAAATATTAATACTTGGTGGTCTGTGAAGAAGGATCCTCTAGTCTCCTGCCTTGAGGATAAACCTGGCTATATATATGTAAGTGTAGTGGGTATAAAAATTAATGCAACACTACTAAGATGAACCAAAAAGTATAATTTGTCTTCCATCACTGATCTAATCTTTCTTCTCTGGCCTGTCACTATTTTGAGAAGAAAATAAAAATTCTTTCAGTGTTTTCCAGGTGAGGGCATCCCTTTCAGGGCAGTTTCTTTGGACGAATGCTCAGTTGTTCAGGTTTCCTCTCCCTCCCTCAGCTCCTCCCTAAGATTGAGTCTGGACTTATAATGGGGTGGTGGTGTTGATTAAAGTCTTCGGGTAGGTGTGCTGCCATCTTTACCCTCGTTGTCTGCTAATGAAGGGAGCAGGTCTGGATTTGTCCCGGGCCTGCTGTCTACTGAGGTGTGGCAGCATCTTAGGGCCTTTTGAGCCTGTTGGTGACTCCTGCTACTGAATGTCATGGTTCCAACCATTTGCATCTTATTTTCAAGTCCTGGCACACCGTCGCCCCTGTGTCGTGAGCCAAGGCCTCTGCCAGTCCACCAATCCTCTGTGCCCACACCAAGACACAGAGAGACTTGTAAAGTCCCTGAGCTAACAGAGGCTGTGGGGGATCCAGGAACATGGCCTGGGGATCCAGGAACATGGCCAGCCCTCTCCTACCAGCAATGCTACTCCAACCCTAGGTTGGATGAGGCTAAATAAGAATCTTCTCCTAGATTTTTTTTTTTAACTTTCATTTTAGGCTCAGGGGTATATACACAGGTTTGTTATGCAGGTGAATTGTGTGTCACAGAACTTTGGTGTACAGACTACTCTGCCATCTTAGGTAATAAGTCTAGTACCCGATAGGTAGTTTTTTTAATCCTCACCCTCCTCCCACCCTCCACCCTCAAGCAGGCCTTAGTATCTCTTTTTCCCTTCTTCGTGTCCATATGTACTCAGTGTTTAGCTCTGACTTATAAGCAAGAACACGCAGTATTTGGTTTTCTATTTCTGTGTTAATTCACCTGGAATAATGACCTCCAGCTCCATCCAGGTTGCTGCAAAGAACATGATCTTATTCTTTATTATGGCTGCATAGTACCCATGGTGTATATGTACCACATTTTCCTAATCCAGTCTACTCTTGATGGGCATTTAGGCTTTTTTCATGTCTTTGCTATTGTGAATAGTGCTGCAATGAACATACATGTACATATGCCTGTTTTTTTCAAGGTTGACATGTGGCTGTGTTTCAGATGACATCAAATTAGGATTTTCTTCTCCTGGATGTTTGCAGGAGCTGATGAGCTAGGACATCATGAACCCTGATGTTTTCCTTCCTCTCAATTAACTTAACTCTGTCTGTTCCAGAATTTAGGTGCAGAATAGGGAAAAGAGAACACCAGTGCCTATTTCTTCCTCAGCTCAGTTTTCTGCTCTTTCTCCCTCTTCCAGAAATGGCAAGAGATTCATGCCAATTCTTCCTGCTCAAAGACTGTCCCTGGGTCACAGATTCCTCCATGTCTTGATGATATTCCCTCTCCTTGAGTCTTGGGCCACAATGGTGAATGGTTACAGGGAACTTTGTGTTTGAGGTGTAGTCACTTGTGAAATATTTTCAGAATGTTTTCTATGTAACATTATCCATGCTGTAATATGAACATTCTAGATAAAGCTTTGCTGGCATTTATGGAATTACTGGGTCAAGGTTGATGAACAATATGGAGGCTTTTGATGCATATTGTCCATTGTTGAGGGAGGTAACATAATAACCCATTATCCTCCATTACAACAATGTGGTTTACTTAATCTAATTAGCCAGAGAGAGGGAGGATTTGAGTGTGATTCTAAACCTGTACAGTAGAGCAAATCGTATCAGGGAGTTCAGTCCTGAGAGAGGGGAGGGGAGGAGCAGGGTCACCCTGAGGGCTCAGTAACTAAGGACTGGGCTGCAGCAGAAATGTAGGAAGAAGGTCCAGGAAGGAACTAAGAAGCCCTAAAGTGAAAGGTGTGCACACTTTAATCTCAGTCACCATCAAGAAAATTGCTAGAAACTAGAGCCCAAGGCAAATGTGAATTTTGAACTCGTGTTCTAAAACAAGGCCCTTCCTGGGTAGTTCTAAGAAAAGGAAATTTAAGAAACAAAGAAATAAAAAACAACAACACTTCTCATCTGAACTTCTGACCATGTTGTTTTTTTAAACCTTTTCTCAGCAATGGTTTGTTAAGTCATTAAGGCTTAGACTTACTGCATCAAAGCTCTTGGCTTCTATTCATTTATCCCAACTTCTTCTTCTTTTTTTTTTTTTTGGTGGAAGTCAGGGCAGAGGACTGGAATCTCACTCTGTCCCCCAGGCTGGAGTACAGTGGCACAACCTTGGCTCACTGCAACCTCTGCCTGCCGGGTTCAACCGATTCTCTTGTCTCAGCCTCCTGAGTAGCTGGGATTACAAGCGCCCATCACCACAGCTGGCTAATTTTTTTTGTATTTTTAGTAGAGACAGCGTTTCACCATGTTGGCCAGGCTGGTCTTGAACTGCTAACCTCAAATGATCCACCCTCCTCAGCTTCCCAAAGTGTTGGGATTACAGGTTTGAGCCACCGCACCCGGCCCCAACTTGTTTTTAAATGTTTTTTTATTTTTTAATCTTTGTGGGTATAAAGTAGATGTGTATATTTATGGGATACATAAGATATTTTGGTACAGGCCTGTAATGTGTAATAATCACATCATGGAAAATTGAATATCCTAACTTTTGTACTTCAAAACCTATCAGTAAATCTGTGTGTTTTTAAGTGATGCTGACTGGGTAGGGTTGAAAGTCCTGTCTTCTTGACTTTGTAACTTCGGGGGATGTCTTGCTCTTTGGCAAGAACCTGTGAGTTTAAGCCTTAGACTACTACAGGGAAACCGACATGTAGCACTGCACACTCATTAAAGTCTTGCATCATTTAACAACAGGGATACATCTTGAGGCCGGGCGTGGTGGCTCACACCTGTAATCCCAGCACTTTGGGAGAGCAAGGCCGGCCGATCACTTGAGGTCAGGAGTTTGAGAGCAGCCTGGCCAACATGGTGAAACCCTGTCCCTACCAAAAATATAAACATTAGCTGGGTGTGGTGGCAGGCGCCTGTGATCCCAGCTACTTAGGAGGCTGAGGCAGGAGAATCACTTGAACCTGGGAGGAGGTTGCAGTGAGCCGAGATCGCACCACTGTACCCCGGCCTGTGCGACAAAGCGAGACTCTGTCTCAAAAATAAAAAATAAAAAAAAACAGGGATACATTTTCGGAAATGCGTCCTTAGGCAATTTCATCGTTACATGAACATCATAGGAGTGTGCTTACACACACATGGGTGGTCTAGCCTACTACGCACCTAGGCTAGGTGGTATAGCCTATTGTTCCTAGGCTACCTGTGTAGCATGTGACTGTACCGAAGACTGTAGGCAACTGTAACACAATGGTAAGTATTTGTGTATCTAAACATAAGAAAAGGTATAGTAAAAATACAATATGAAATAAAAAATGACACACCTGTCCAGGCACTCACCATGAATGGAGCTTGCAGGACTGGAAGTTGCCCTGGGTGAGTCAATGAGTAAGTAGTGAGTGAATCGGAAGGCCCAGGACATTGCTGTGTACCACTGTAACCTTTATAAATGCTGTGCACTTAGACTACAATGTTTATTAAGAAAATTTATGGCCGGGCACGGTGGCTCATGCCTGTAATCCCAGCACTTTGGGAGGCCAAGTGTTGGGAGGCCAACATCAGGAGTTTGAGACCAGCCTGGCCAATGTGGTGAAACCCCATCTCTACTAAAAAAAATACAAAAATTAACCAGACGTGGTGGTATGCCTGTAGTCCCAGCTACTCTGGAGGCTGAGGCAGGAGAATCACTTGAACCTGCGAGGCAGAGGTTGCAGTGAGCTGAGATCTCACCACTGTACTCTAGTCTGGGCGACAGAGCGAGACTCCATCTCAAAAAAAAATTATTTCTTTAATAATAAATTAACCTGAGTTTACTGTAAATTTTTTACCCTATAAACCTTTTACTTTTTCAACTTTTTTACTGTTTTATAACAACACTTAGATTAAAATACAAACACATTGTTCAACTCTGCAAAATATTTTTTCTTTCTTTATATCCATACTCTATAATCTTGTTTCTTTTTAAAAATTTTTTGTTTTTTACTTTTTGAACTTTTTTTGTTAAAAGTGAAGAAACAAGCACACCCATTATTAGCCTAGGCCGACATAGGGTTAGGATCATCAGGATGTCCCCAGGCTATAGGAATGTTTCAGCTTGATTATACTCTTACAGGACCACTGTTGTGAATGGTGTCCATTATTGCCCAAAATGTCATGATGCAATAAATAACTGTAAATCAGAATCTCTGGGGTGGGGCCTAAGCATTAGTATTTTTAAACATTTGCGTGTGTGTGTGTGTGTGTGTGTGTGTGTGTGTGTATTTTTAGAGACAGGCAAAAAAATATGTATTTTTTTTTTATCCCACGCTGCAGTGTAGTGGTGCAATCGTAGCTCACTATAGCCTCAACCTCCTGGGCTCAAGCAATCCTCCTGCCTCAGCTTGGCTGTTTTATTGTTTTTCATTTTTTGTAGAAATGGGGTCTATGTTATATTTTTAAATTAATAGACTTTATTATTTTTTAGTAGTTTTAGGTTTACAAGAAAATCTAGCAGAAAGTAGAGAGTTCCTATCTACCTGTCCTCCTAGTTTCCTGTTATTAACATCTGATATTAGTGTGATACATTTGAAGTAATTACTGAGTCAATACAGATACACTATTAGAAACTAAGCTTTACTGTTTACAATAGGGTCACTCTTGGTGCTGTACATTCAGTGGGTTTGGACAAATGTCTAATGATATGTATCTACTATTCCAGTATCATACAGAATACTTTCACTGTCCTGAAAATCTCCTATACTCTGTTTTATTCTTTCCTCTCACCTCCCCCCTATATCCCAGGCTACTCCTATCTTTATACTGTCTCTGTAGTTTTGCATTTTCCAGAATGTCATATGTTTGGAATCATATAGTATATAGTCTTTTCAGATTGGCTTATTTCACTTAGCAATATGCATTTAATGTTTCTCCATGTCTTTTCACAGTTTGATTGTGCACTTCTTTTTATTACTGAATAATATCCCATTGTCTGGATGTACCACAGTTTATTTTGCCATTCACCTATTGAAGGACATCTTGGTTGCTTCTAAATTTTAGTGATGAAATGGTTTGGCTGTGTCCCCACCCAAATCTCATCTTGAATTGTAACTCTCACAGTTGCCACATGTCGTGGGAAGAACCTCGTGGGAGGTAATTGAATCATGGGGCGGGTCTTTCCCATGCTGTTCTTGTGATAGTGAGTAAGTCTCACAAGACCCGATGGTTATAAAAACTGGAGGTTCCCTACACAAGCTGTCTCTCTTTGCCTGCTGCCATCCATGTAAGACGTGACTTGCTCCTCCTTCCCTTCTGCCATGATTGTGAGGCTTACCCAGCCACGTGGAACTGTAAGTTCATTAAATGTCTTTCTTTTGTAAATTGCCCAGTCTCAAGTATGTCTTTATCGGCAGCGTGAAAACAGGCTAATACAGGCCATTGTGAATAAAACTTCTATAAACATACCTGTGCAGGTTTCTCTGTGTGGACATACGTTTCCAGTCATATGGGTAAATACCTAGCAGTGCAATTGCGAATCATGTGGTAAGAGTATGTTTAGCTTTGTGAGAAACTACCAAACTGTCTTCCAAAGTGGCTGCACCATTTTGCATTTCACCAGTAATGAATGAGAGTTCCCGCTGCTCCACATCCTGGCCAGCACTTGTTATCAGTGTCTTGGAATTCAGCCTTTCTAGTAGATATGTAGTGGTATCTCGTTGTTTTAATTTGCAATTCCCTAATGACATCTATATTGAGCATCTTTTGGTATGCTTATTTTCCATCTGTATATTTTCTTTGATGAAGTGTCTGTTCAGATCTTTCGCTCATTTTTAAGTTGGGTTGTTAGTTTTCTTACTGTTGTGGTTGAAACATTCTTTCTTTGGGTATTTGGGGTACCAATCTTTTATCAGCCATGTGCTCTGCAAATATTTTCCCCCAGTCTTGTCTTTTCATTCTCTTAGTGGTGACTTTTGCAGATCGGAAATTTTTCATTTTAATCAAGTCCAACTTATCCATTTTTTATTCTTCAAACATACTGCTGGGTTGAGATCTAATGTTCAAATTAAAGAGTAAATATGGCCTGGCTGCACGTTTGCTTTACCACTGGTCTCCAGGCATTTCCCTGGGAAACTCATTTCCCTGGATCTTGAGTAGGAAATACAATGTCATGTCTTCACTGCAGATGACTGTCTGAAATGCACACAAAGTCATGAGAAAGGGAACTGGTCAGGGTGATCTGGGGTTCAGTCCTTCTAAGGTGGGCCAGGTGCGGTGGCTCATGCCTGTAATCTCAGCAGTTAGAGAGGCCCCAGCAGGCGGATCACCTAAGGTCAGGAGTTTGAGACCAGCCTGGCTAACATGGCAAAACCCCGTCTCTACTAAAAATAATAATAAAAAAAATTAGCCAGATGTGGTGCCGTGCACCTGTAATCCCAGCTACCGGGGAGGCTGAGAAAGGAGAATCTCTTGAACCTGGGAGGTGGAGTTTTCAGTGAGCCGAGATTGTGCCACTTCACTCTAGCCTGGGCGACAGAGTGAGACCATATCTCAACAGCAACAAAAAAAGACAGTCCTCCTAAGGTGAAGAGAATGGACAGGGCTGGAAATGGAAAGGAGAGGGTGGAGACAGAGCACTGGGTTGGACATAATTGTTAGGATAGTTTGGGGCTGAAGGGAGGACCAGTCATGGCTATTTTAACATGTGCTGTGCCTTCCACAGCCTGGTCTGAATTTGTATTTTTCTTTTTTTTCCTCATAAGCTTGGTGTCTCCTTCACAAGGAGACATGAAAGATTCATGGCTTCCTTTTAAATTACTTAAAAAAAAATCCAAGACATATGCACATTTTACTAGTACGATGAAGTGGGAGTTGAGAGCCATGTTTATAGATGGGAAAAGCAAAGCGATTTTAACAGAATAAAGAATGCAAAAGAAAATGAGAATACATACTTGGGCCCTCCCACTGAGGGTGGCCATGTGGTTCATTAATCTATCCCAGACGTCGCAGCTTTCAGCAGAGAGTGGAGAATCTGTCCCGTGAGACCAGCATGCCCTGTGAGTTGCAATAAATACCCACAGAGATCACAAAGTGGGAGAAGGGCCTTTTTCTCTGCAGTCACGGATTCACCTCTCGTCTGTCTCGGGGCATCCCGCTGGGTGATCCTTATTCTTTTTGTCCTGGTGCCTCAGTTCCTATTAGAACTGAGGTACCTGGGAACACAAATTCTCTGAGCTGCTAGAGCGATGATACAGTCTCTCTTTGTGTCTTTGAGAATTTCACCGTGGGAGCGCAATTGGTGGGTAGTTGAAAGAAGGTTATGACAACCCCTGAACTCACTTAGGAGGTGGCACTGATTGAATCAGAACTAGACCACTGAAAACCATCTTTCTTCAATTTTCTTTTGTTGGGGTGGTGATAAAATACACATAACATGAAACTTACCACCGTAACCATATTTTTGTTTTGTTGTTGTTGTTTTGTTTTGTTTTGAGACAGACTCTCGCTCTGTCGCCCAGGCTGGAGTGCAGTGGCGTGATCTTGACTCACTGCAAGCCCCGCCTCCCGGGTTTACGCCATTCTCCTGCCTCAGCCTCCTGAGTAGCTGGGACTACAGGCGCCCGCCACCACGCCCGGCTAATTTTTGCATTTTTAGTAGAGACAGGGTTTCACTATGTTAGCCAGGATGGTCTCCATCTCTTGACCTCATGATTCACCCGCCTTGGCCTCCCAAAGTGCTGGGATTACAGGCTTGAGACACGGCACCCGGCCACCATTTTTTAAGTGTATAGTTTGGTGTGTCATCCAAAAGACCACCACGATGGCTGAAGGGTAGAAGGGACAGTTTTATTGGCAATATCAATTTGCAAACCAGGAAAAGATAGTCTCCAGCATGGACTGAAGCTGCTCACTCTTTGAAGAGGGGAAGGGCAGGTCGGGTTTTATGCCTTACGATGTCTATATTACACAATAGTCATACATATTCAGCAGATTTGGGGAAAAGCTATACATATTTATAAGGATGAGGTCGAGCACATATGCAATAGGTAAACATACATGTAACATACATTCCAGTTCACTTTGGGGTGAAGTTTTAGCATTAAAATGAGGGAGATATCCCAGCACTTTGGGAGGCTAAGGTGGGAGGATCACTTGAGGCCAAGAGTTCAAGACCAGCCTGGGCAACATAGTGGGACCTTATCCCTACAAAAAAAATTAAAATTAGTCAGGTGTGGTGGTGTGTTCCTGCAGTGCCGGCCACTTGGGAAACAGAGGCAAGAGGGACACGTAAGCTGTCTGAAAACAAACAAACAAAAAAACAATTTGGAGTTTGAGGCTGCAATGAGTTATGATTGTACCACTGTACTCCCACCTGGGTGACAGAGTGAGCCCCTGTCTCTTAAAATAAAATAAAACAAGATGGTATGTATCAAAAGGTGAAGTATAGGACAGAAAGACAGTTTGGGCACATGAGCTGCTGAAACTGGCTTAAGGGCTGCAGTTGCTTATCAGGTAAGAATGTTTATCAGGCCAATCATCTGTCCAACAGAGTTGTAGTGGTCTGGGTTGTAAATCAGAATGAGGAAGGGTCTGTTAATTTGCCTGATAGCTCCTACTGTATAGGAGTTTAGCAAGAGTGCAGTTTTTCTTGTCACCATAGGAATTTAGAAATTTGCCAGTTGGGTCCTGAACCCTTGATCCATAGGTAACTTCTGTTTCTTTAACCTTAGAGTTTCTCTTAGTTGACAAAAGGGCATCTGTTTTGGCCTCTCAGATCACAAGTGGCATCAAATACATTTACATTGTTGTGCAGTCATCACCACCCTCCATCTCCAGAGCTCTTTCATCTTGCAAAATACTGAACCTCTGTACCCACTAAACAACTCCCCATTCTCTTCTCCCCCCAGCCCTTGGCAACCACCCTTCTGCTTGTTCTCTCTATGCATTTGACTAGTCTAGGACCTTGTAGGAGTGGAATCATGTATGGTGTTTGTCTTTCTGTGGCTAGCTTATTTCCTTGATTATAATATCTTAAAGATCCAGTCATGTTGTGCTGTGTGTCAGAATTCCCTTCCTTTTTCAAGCTGAATCACATTCCATCATATGGTTAGACCACACTTTGTTTATTCATTTTTCTATCAGGGAAAATTTGGGCTGTTCACACCTTTGGCTATTGTGGATAATGCTGCTGGGAGCATGGGTGTGCAAACGTCCATTCTAGACTCCGCTTTTAATTCTTTCGGGTAAATATGCAGAAGTCTAATTGCTGGCTCCTAGGGTAGTTCTACGTGTAATTATTTTTTAGGAATAGAGTACTGTTTTCTGTAGCACCTGCACCATTACAGTTCCCCCAGCAGTGTACAAGGGTTCCAGTTTCTCTACATTCTCACCACTGCTTATTATTTTCTTTTTTCTTTTTTTTTTTAAATAGTGGTCATTCTAATGGATGTGAAAGTTGTATCTCATTGTGGTTGTGATTTATATTTCCCTAATGATTAGTGATGCGGAGCAGCAATCCATGAGCTTGCTGGCGTTTGTGTATCTTCTTTGGAGAAATGTTTATTCCAGTCCTTTGTCTTTTTTTTTTTTTTTTTTTTGAGACAGGGTGTCACTCCATTGCCCAGGCTGGAGTGCAGTGGCGCCATCTTGGCTCACGGTGAGCTCTGCCTCCCGGGTACAAGCGATTCTCCTGCCTTAGCCTCCCAAATGACTGGGATTACAGGTGCCTACCACTATGCTCAGTTAATTTTTTTGTTTTTAGTAGAGATGGGGTTTCATCATGTTGGCCAGGCTGGTCCCAAACTTCTGATCTGAAGTGATCCACCCGCCTTGGCCTCCCAAAGTTCTGGGATTACAGGCACGAGCCACTGTGCCTGGCCCCTTTACCTATTTTAAATTGGATTGTTTGTTTTGTTCTTATCGAGTTATAGGCATTCTCTATATATTCTGTATATTAATCTCATATCAGATATATTATTTACAAATATTTTTTCTCATTGTGTTATACTATTTTGATTTCACCTGAGATTCAATTAAATATTCAGTTTAGGCCAGGCACGATGGCTCACTCTGTAATTCCAACACTCTGAGAGGCCAAGGCAGGGTGGATCACGAGGTCAGGAGATCGAGACCATCCCAGCTAACAAGGTGAAACGCCGTCTCTACTAAAAATACAAAAAATTAACCAGGTGTGGTGGCAGGTGCCTGTAATCCCAGCTACTCAGGAGGCTGAGGCAGGAGAATCACTTGAACCCCAGAGGCAGAGGTTGCAGTGAGCCAAGATCATGCCACTGTACTCCAGCCTGGGTGACAGAGCGAGACTCCATCTCAAAAAAAAAATTAGTTTAATTTTTAACCATCTTGAACTTTGAAGGCTGCCCAGTCTTGACCAGGCGTCCCCTCTACAATTTGTAGATTTTGTCAGAGACCTGTCCCTGGGTAGACCCACCTTTTTGAAGATAGGCTACAACCACACAATATTTTTGGGGTAAACAGTTGGAAGCCATTAGTTATTGGATTCTTCTATGATACTTAGCATTTTGTTGGCTATTAGTTAAAACTTGTTCCTGTGTTTTTGGATGACTCATTTATTGTATTTATTTTATACATACCACACACACACACACACACACACACACACACACACACACACACACA
>NW_016803312.1:1275235-1286397 GCF_001698545.2 Rhinopithecus bieti
TTTTTTTTTTTTTTTTTTTGCCTCTTGCCATCAGCATCCAAGTGACCAGCTGGGCCTGTAGTTTATCCAGAGCTGGTGTGATTTCAAGTAACTTCAGCTGTCAGAGTCGCCAGCAGAAAATGGTTATTTAGTCTGTTTCAACATCTGGGGAAAAGAAGTGTCATTGTTGTTTATGGCAGATAATGGATGCAGAGGGAGTTGCAGCAGATTCTACATCGTGGATTGAGCTCAGGATGAAGGCAGGGGCACAGGCTGGGCTTCCAAACTCCCACCCCACCCCTCATTCTCATGGTCATTTCTGCATCAGGACATTCATCTTTTTATTGGATCTCTTCTGATATTGTCACTAATAACTATCCCTGTGTTAAATTCGATGCAAGCACTGAAATACTCTTAAGGTTTGCTTCCATATTGCTGTTCATAGTGTCAACGATTTCCTGGAGCTCTACAAATTGCCCAAAGAAATAGCTCATATTCAAAGAATAGTTCTCCTACCCAGAGGTTATCTCTCAGTGCTTTGCTGACTCTCTCCTGGCTTTTGCTTGTCCCCATTTAGTCTGCCACTCTCCCTGCATCACAGTTGTCAGTGCTGCTTTTTAAAAAGGGACACTTGGCCTGGTGCAGTGGCTCACACCTGTAATCCTAGCACTTTGGGAGGCCGAGGCAGGTAAATCACTTGAGGTCAGGAGTTTGAGACCAGCCTGGTCAACATGGTGAAATCTGGTCTCCACTAAAAATATGAAAATTAGCTGGGTGTGGTAGCACACGCCTGTAATCCCAGCTACTCAGGAAGCTGAGGCAGGAGAATCGCTTGAACCTGGGAGGTGGAGGTTGCAGTGAGCTGAGATCGCGCCACTGCACTCTAGCCTGGGCAACAGAGCGAGAGTCCATCTCAAAAAATAATAATAATAATAATAATAATAATAATAAATAAAGATGGACTCTTCACTATCGCCTGCACTCACTGGCGCTCCACAGGCCAACCCAGCCTGCACTCTGTCGCCAGACTAACCTTCAGGATGGACAATCCTTTTGCTCCATTGCAGGCTTCCTGCTGCCTTGAAAATTACATGAAAATCCTTACCATGATAGGCAAACACTGTACAATGTGTGTGATGGTGAATTTTCTGTGTCAGCTTGACTGGGCTAAGTGGTGCCCAGATAGCTGGTAAAGCATGATTTCTGGGTGTGTCTGTGAGGGTGTTCTGGAAGAGATTGGCATTTGAGTTGGTGGACTGAGTAAAGTAGCTATCCCTTGCTGATGTGGGCAGGCACCCTCCAGTTCACTGAGGGCTTGACAGAACAAAATGGCAGCGGAAGGGCAAATTTGTTCTCTCTGCTTGATCTGAGCCATCCACTTTCACCTGCCCTGAGCATCAGTGTTCCCAGTTCTCCCGCCTTTGGGCTTGGACCGAGAGTTACACCATCGGCCCCCTGGTTCGTATTCCTTGGGGCTTGCACTGGGAATACACCACCAGCTTTCTTGGGTCTCCAACTTTCAGATGACAGATGGTGGGACTTCTCAGCCTCCATAATTGTGTGAGCCAATACTTCATAAGAAATTTCTTTCTCTACATCTGTATAAATATATCAACCCATCAAAATATCTATATCTCTATAGCTTCTTTGTTCTATTTCTCTGGGGGAACCCTGACTAATACAGCACGGTCCAGACTGTTTCTCCCTGCTCCACAAATTCCTTCTCTACAACCAGAACCTGTCACTTCATATCAAGTACCAGACTTTCCTTGCCTTTGCTCCCTCTGTCTTTTCGTTTTCAGTGTACCCCCTGCCCCCTACCTCTGCTTGCTCACAGGGTACCCACTTTCCATGCTCCAACTCAGACCTATGGTGTTCTCAAGATTTTTGTCACCTCTGAAAGAGATGTGGAGAACCCCCACAGCACGTGGCATGTGCTTATGCCTCATTTCTGGTAATTCTACCTACTGCCTATTATTAAGCTGGTGAAAAGTAATTGTGGGTTTTGCCATTACTTTCAACGGCAAATACTGCGATTACTTTTGCACCAACCCCAAACAAGTTATTTGTGCTTAAGTCTCTGCCTCAAAGAGAGCAGGCCAATGCTTTCTAATTTGTCATTCCCTGAAAGCCGACATCTGTTTTGCATAAGGTAACCCTGAGTCAGCAGGGATACAGTAAAATGAATGCCAGACTGAATGTCAGGCAGGTCTGGAGCTGAGTCACAGCTGTAGGACCTTGGTCAAGGCACATGTGTTTTTGAGCCCTGGCATGTCCACATTTGAAATGAGTATGACAGACTGTTTCTCAAGGGGCTGCTATATGACTCACGTGAGACAATATACATGAAATGTGATCATCAAATGATGACGTGCAATGCACATATTAAGTATAAACAGTAAATATTTGGAGAATTAGGTTTAAAAGTTAACAAATGGTTTCCAAAAGTCTCCAGGACACAGATATACAGATAATCCTCCCGGATTAGCAGAGCTTTGTTCACCCCTGCCAGTGTCACTTCTTTCTCCTTTTGCTCAAATCACTCTTTCAGTTGGGCCTTTGATCACAGAATTAGAAAGACACAGGGAACGGACCTCAGTAGATTTCAACCTCTCTTCTAGCAAAGCCACCATGATTTAAGTTGGCTTAGGAGTACTACTGCATGAATGATTTGTTTTCATGCATATAAAAATTACTCTGAGCATACATTATTTTAAATCTTGGTGTTTGTTGGTATTTCTTTTTTTCTTTTTTTTTTTTTGAGACAGAGTCTCGCTCTGTTGCCCAGGCTGGAGTGAAGTGGCACGATCTCGGCTCATTGCAACCTCCACCTGCTGGGTTCAAACGATCGTCGTGCCTCAGCTTCCTGAGTAGCTGGGAGTACAGGCACACACCACCTAGCCCAGCTAATTTTTGTATTTTTAATAGAGATGGGGTTTTGCCATGCTGACCAGGCTGGTCTCAAACTCCTGACCTCAAGTGATCCACCTGCCTCGGCCTCCAAAAGTGCTGAGATTACAGGCCTGAGCCACTGTGTCCATCCCGTGGTATCTGTATTTCAAGAACAGAAGTTGAGTTGGGGCTGGGTCACTGTGTGGCAAGTGGTTTCACAGCAATAAAGGTACAACACTGTAGAAACAGTCTAGGTAGAGTCCCTTGGAGACCGACATCAGGAGCTCCATGTGCACAATGCAACAGCAGCTGCATAGGCCTGACCACCAGACAATGAATGCATTTTGCAGAGGAATAAAACAGCTTTCAAGAGCACCTTTGTATCTGTCCTAGAAGTAATGTCTTTAGAAAATGTCTGTTTCTATTTCTCTCATCCCTGTTCCTTCAAGGCTATTGTAAGAGGAAGAAAAACAGATTCTGGAACACAGTAGTTTACACATTGTTTGCAGCCAAATTTGAATTTGGCCTATGATTAATTCCTGGGCTAGCATGGCAAACTTTCCAATTACATAAATGCAGAGCCCTGCATTATTTCAAAAACACATGGTACTTGCTCTGAAAATGATTCCGGATTCCAGGCCATGGAAAATCTGAAGGAACTGTTCTGCTGCTATTTTGCGGACCCGGTTAGGTTGGGAGAAGGCTGAGTAGGGGGTTCTCAGGAGAGGAGGAAAGAAGAGTTGGCCGTGAGCTGATGAAGCGGCAGAGGCAATGAGGCAGCCTTTTCCAGCTCCTCTTTGAGGGGCTGAGATTTTTACATCCTTGCACTCCATAACCTCAGCCAGAGGCCCAAGCACAGAACTGGCTCCCTGTCCAAGCTTTGAGCCAAAGAGCGTGCACTCTAATGACCTTTCTCCCTGTGCCCCCCCATTTTTTTTCCCTCTCTAGACTGTGAGTGTATCAGACATCATCTGAATAAAGTTGTTAGTCCTGGTTGGGTAGTAGTAGGGGTTGGGGACACAGTTGATTCAGGGCCACAGTGAACAGAACAGAGAGGAGCAGACGTTTGACACTTTTCAGAGATGCTAAAGGAGCAAATCACTGAAATTGAACCACAGTGTCCCTGGGCACAGCCTACAGGACCTCGGGGTCTGCTCCCTCATCCCACCCTTCTCTGCAAAGTCAGATTGAGCAGTAGACAGGCACAATCCACATTCAGAAGCATCTGCTGAGTTTGAGATAGACACCTTTCTGAGATTTGTTAACAAGGGACTGAGATCCTGGACATTTTGTTACGTAAACACACGCAAACACTGAAGAAGTAAAATTGAAATCTCCCGACAAAGAAAATCCCAGGACCAGATGATTTCATCACTGAATCCTACCAACATTTAAGGAAGAATTTCTACTAATACTTCTTAAATTATTTCTTTCTTTATTTTTTTGGAGACAGAATCTCCCTGTCTCCTAGGCTGGCGTGCAGTGGTGTGATCTCAGCTCACTACAAGCTCCGCCTCCCGGGTTCAAGCCATTCTCCTGCCTCAGCCTCCCAAGTAGCTGGGACTACAAGCGCCCGCCACCAGACCCGGCTAATTTTTTGTAGTTTTGGTGGAGACGGGGTTTCACCGTGTTAGCCAGGATGGTCTCATCTCCTGACCTCGTGATCTGCCTGTCTCGGCCTCCCAAAAGTGCTGGGATTACAGGCGTGAGCCACCGAGCCCTGCCACTTCTTAATTTCTTTACCGCACCCCCCGCCCCCCGCCACCTCCCTCCAGAAAATAGAGCTAGACAGAATACTTCCAAACACATTTTATGAGGCTAGGATGCTTGGTACCTAAGCCAGGCAAAGACATCACAAGAAAAGAAAACCACAGGTCAGTATCTCTGATGAACATTGATGCAAAAATCCTAAATAAAATATTAACAAATGGAATCCAAGAACTCATCAAAAAGATTTTACATTGTGACCAAGTGGGATTTATTCCTGGTGTGCAAGCCTGGTTTTAACGTATGCAAATCAATCCATTCGATACATCACATTAACAATGCGAGATTAAAAGCCACATGGTTACCTCAATTGATGCAGAAAAACATTCACCAATGTTCAACATTCTTTCTTGATAGAAACAGTTTAGGTATAGAATGAAAGTTCCTCAACATAAGGAAGGCCATTTAGAAAAAACCCTAACGTTATAATAAATGGGGAACAACTAAAAGATTTTTCAGTAAGATATGGTACAAGACAAGGATGCCCACTCTCACCTCTTCTATTAGACACAGTACTGGAAGTACCAGCAAGAGCAATCACAGAAGAAGAAAGAAAAGTCATCCGAATTAGAAGAGAAAAAGTGAAATTATCTCTATTTGCACATGACGTGATCCCATATGTAGAAAACCCCAAAGATTCCACACACACAAAAAACTGTTAAAACTAGTAAGTGAATTCAGTAAAGTTGAAGGATACAAAATCAACACACAAAAACCAGTAGCATTTCTATAAATAACAACCTAGCTAAAAAATAAATTAAGAAAACAATCCCTTCTATGATAACATCAAGAAAGCACTTAGGAATAATCTTAACCAACAAGGTGAAAGATTTGTACACTGAAAACTATAAAACATTAGTGAAAGAAATTGAGGAGGAGTCAAATAAATGGAAAAATCTCTCCTGCTCATGGATTGGAAGAATGAATAGTGTTAAAATGCCCCTATAACCCAAAGGAACATACAGATTCAATGCAATCCCTATCAAAATCCCAGTGTCATTCTTCACAAAAATAGGAAAAAAAAAAGTCTAAAATCCATATGGAACCACAGATGAACCCAAATAGCCAAAGCTGTCTTCAGAAAGAACTGGAGGCATAACACTTCCTGATTTGAAATTGTGTTAAAAAGCTATGTAAACAACATGGTACTGGCATAAAAATAGACACATAGACCAGTAGAACAGAATAGAGAGCCCAGATATAAATCCAAACATATATGGTCAACTAATTTTCAACAAGGGCACCAAGAGAACACATGGGGAAAGGAGAGTCTCTTCAATAAACGGAGCTGGAAAAACTGGATTCCCACATGCAAAATAATGAAATTGTACCCTTATCTTACAACGTACACAAAAATCAACTCAAAAGGGACAAAAGACCTAAACATAAGACCTGGAACTGCAAAATTTCTGAAAAGGGAAACCAGGGAAAAAGTTCCTAGACATTGGCCTTGGTAATGACATTTTGCATATTACATCAAAAACTTGGCCATAAAATTGAAAATAAATAAGCGAGACTATATCAAACTAAAAAGCTCCTACACAGCAAAGGAAATCATCATCAAAGTGAAACAGCCACCTATAAATTGGGAAAAATATACAAAATATATCTCTGATAAGGGGTTAATATCTATAATTTGTAAAGATCTCGTATAACTCAATAAGAGAAAAATAAATAAACTGATTTAAAAATTGGTCAAAAGACCTGCATAGACATTTCTCCAAAGAAATAGCCAACATTAATATGAAAAGGTGCTCAGTGTCATTAGTCATCCGGAAAATGCAAATGAAAACCACTATGAAATTTCACCTCACATCCATTAAGATGGCTATTATCAAAAATTCAAAATACAGTGTCCTGCGCCTGTAATCCCAGCACTTTGGGAGGCTGAGGCGAGCAGATCACCTGAGGTCAGGAGTTCGAGACCAGCCTTGACCAACATGGAGAAACTCCATCTCTACTAAAAGTACAAAATTAGCTGGGCGTGGTGGTGCATGCCTGCAATCCCAGCTAGTCGGGAGGCTGAGGCAGGAGAATCGCTTGAACCCAGGAGGCAGAGGTTGCTGTAAGCCAAGATCGAGCCATTGCACTCCAGCCTGGGCAACAAGAGCAAAACTCCGTCTCAAACAAAAGTCAAAACATAGCAAATATCGGTGACAGTGCAGAGAAAAGGGAACGCTTATGTACTGTGGAAGGGAATGTAGGTTGGTGCAGCCATTATGGAAAACAATATGGAAGTCTTAAATAAATTAAAAATAGAACTACTGTATGCCCTAGCAATCCCTCTGTTGGGCATATATCCAAAGGAAATGAAATCACCACCTCATGAAGATATCTTTACTCTCAGATTCACTGCAGCATTATTCCTACCAGCTAAGATATGGAAACAACTGGAGTGTCCATCAGTGCATGAATGGATAAAGAAACTGTGGTATATACATACAGTGGAATATCATTCAGCCTTAAAAAAGAAGACCCAGCCCTTTACCACAACACAGATGAACTTGGAGGACAATATGCTAAGTGGACTAGGCTAGACTCAGAAAGAAAAATATTGCATGATCGAATTTCATGTGGAATCTAAAAAAAAACACTGTATATACTGTATATAGACACATCATCTCACTTATCTCATTTACATGTGGAAAATCAAATACTGTTTACAATATTACGTGGTCACTTACATGTGGAAAAAAAGTCAAACACTTCATACAGAGGTAGAGAATAAAACAGTGGTTACCAGGGGTGGGAAGGGTAGGTGGGGAGAAGAGATGGGGACGTGGAGGTCAGTGGATACAAAGTAAAACAATACGTAGGATAACCATGTCTCGGAATGTTACCTACAACATGAAGACTGTCACTAAAAAAAAATTGTACTCTATTTGCCCTTCCTGCTAGACGAGTAGCTTTTAGCTGCTCTTGCCACACAAAATTAAACAAGAGAGTAAGTATGTGAGATAATGGGTGTGTTAATTTGCTTCACTATAATAACGATTTTACTATCCATATGTATCCCATAATGTCCTGTAGTATACTTTTTTTTTTTTTGAGACGGATTCTCACTCCATTGCCGAGGCTGGAGTGTAGTGGCACCGTGTCGGCTCACTGCAACCTCCGTCTCCTGGGTTCAAGCAATTCTCCTACCTCAGCCTCCCGAGTAGCTGGGATTACAGGCACCCACCACCATGCCCGGCTAATTTTTATATATTTTTAGTAGAGATGGAGTTTCCCTTCCCCATGTTAGCCAGGCTGGTCTTGAACTCCTGACCTCAGGTGATCCACCTGCCTCAGCCTCCCAAAGTGCTGGGATTACAGGCATGAGCCAACCTGCCCAGCCGTATACCTTAAATACATACAATAAAAGTTATATTTAAAAAACACACACAGATGTAGACTAATTGAAAGTTAGAATTCCACTTGATAAAAGACGTAAGTCGCCAAGTCATCAGCTGTCTGTGATGTTTACCATGGCTGGGTTGACTTGGTAGGTTTCTCCAAAACGGTAAGAGAGGACCCTAGTGAAGGCTGACCGCATCCCTGCGATTTCTGCATGGCTCGTCATAGCCCTGTACCCTGAATGATCTCTTGAGGTTGTTTCTAGCTAAAAGATCTATAACTCTATGAACCACCTCTATTTATTATGGCTCGTAAAAGTCATTGGGCACATATTTTATTCTCACTTGGCACATAAAGAATCAGAGAGATAATTGAATAACCCAGGCCCATGCAGCAAGACAACATTCATTCTGCAACCACACTTGGGCTATTTGAAGCTCAGAGCGCACTGCCTCGCCCACCTTTCTTTGTTGACCAATTGCATACAGCAAAGGAAGAGTGATAATTTATCACCCAATTCGACACTGCTGAGCATACACGGGGACACCATTAATAGTCATGCTGAGACAACAGGCATAAACCATGACATATGGGGATGTTCGGCAGAGGGGGAGAGTAAGGTAGCTTTTTATGAGGGCATCAACAGGTCTTAAATATGAATTCTACAGAATTTATGGGGTACTTTAAATTTACAGCCATTTATATTGCTTGCCACTCATAAAAACCCTCCTGTGTGGCTAGGTTGTCTGCCCTTGTCCCTAAAGGAAGCGTATGATGAAGTCATCCCACCCTCAGCCCCAGTCACAAGTACAACAGCCTCAAACTCCAAATGGGTTTAGTACCCCTCCTATGAATACTGCAGTCTCCAATAAAGCGATAATGACCAGATGATTCCAAGGGAGCAGAGCCGCCATGGGAGTGCATCTTTGGTGTGCCCCAGGGGTACACCTTGTTTTGCTTGTCCCTTCTCCCTTCTTTGAACCCAGAGCAAATTGTGGGTGGATGTCTGACTGTACCATGCGGAATCCAAAGGGGGCTCCCCTCGATTGCCCTCCCAGCCTGCTTCTTACTGTGTGGATGGAATAACAGAGATTAAACCACAATTGCAGGATAGTGCTTGCCTCCAAACCTATAACTGTCTCTTCTTCACTAAACACCCTTTGGTCTTGGCCAAGGGTTGTCTATTCCGAGGAGAGATGATGCAGTGGTATAGGTGGGAACATGTGGTCTTCGCTCCAGATGCAGATGCAAGTCCAGATGCTGCCTACTTTTGTGCGTGTGTGTGTGTGTGTGTGTGTGTGAGAGAGAGAGAGAGACAGCATCTCACTCTGTAGCTCAGGCTGGAGCGCAATGGCACAATCTCAGCTCACTGCAACCTCCGCTTCCCAGGTTCAAGCGGTTCTCCTACCTCAGCCTCCTGAGTAGCTGGGATCACAGCCACCCGCCACCATGCCTGGCTAATTTTTTGTATTTTTAGTAGAGATGGGGTTTCACCGTGTTGGCCAGGTTGGTCTCGAGCTTCTGACCTCAAGTGATCCTCCCACCTTAGCCTTCCAAAAGGCTAGGATTATAGGCATGAGCCACCACACTCAGCCAAGTTTAATGTTTTAAGCCTCCACTTTCCCTTCTGTTGAATGAGGAAGATAAGGCCTGTTTTATAGGGTTGTCATAAAGATAAATTCAATATTGTGTGAAAAGCTTTCAGCTCACTGCCTGGCTCATACTGGGCCTTTGTGATTATGGAAGTTTCGATTCCGAAGCAGCAGCCTTACCACTCAGCGGGGCGAGGGAGCTTGGCCTGCAGAGTAACCTGCAGAGCACAGAACTGGCACTTGATTGTGTCTTAGACTTTCTCCATTTGCTCTTTTCTTTTAGAGACATGGACTCTGCAGGACTGAGCTAACCTGTGCAGTCTGAGAGTACAGATCCCATGTTTCTCATTCTTCCCTTACCCACAGCTACTGAGATCATATTTTCTGAACCCCAAATTAAAGTACATAGCTTAGGGCTGAGTACAGGGGCTCATGCCTGTAATGCCAGCACTTTGGGAGGCTGAGGTGAGAGGATCACTTGAACCCAGGAGGTCAAGGCTGCAGTGAACTGTGCCACTGTACTCCAGCCTGGGTGATGGAAGCTGGACCTTGTCTCTAAAAATGAAATAAGCCTGATCATAACAAGGAATGTTGTCACGAACACTGTATCATACAACCCAGGAAGTATGGTTTTCTTACTCATTGTGCTTTTCACTTTGTTAACCATCAATCAATCAATCAACAAATGCCCATGAAATAATGAATGGATCAATCAGACATCGTCACTACCATCATAGCATATATAGAGTTTTTGCCTCCTGTTCTCCCTGATCTATTTGTTATATCAGTCAAGGTTCCAGCAGGAAATAGATGGCCCTCAAATTAGAATAATGCAAGGAGAGCTTGATAAAGGGGCTAGGTGGCTGGGCGTGGTCGTTCACGCCGGTAATCCCAGCACTTTGGGAGGCAGAGGTGGGCAGATCATGAGGTCAGGAAATCGAGACCATCCTGGTTAACAAGGTGAAACCCTGTCTCTACTGAAAATACAAAATATTAGCCGGGCGTGGTGGCGCACAACTGTAGTTCCAGCTACTCGGGAGGCTGAGGCAGGAGAATGGCGTGAACGCGGGAGGTGGAGCTTGCAGTGAGCCCAGATCACGCCACTGCACTCCAGCCTGGGCGACAGAGTGAGAGTCTGTCTCAAAAAATAAATAAATAAATAAAATGTAAAATAAATAAATAAATAAAAATGAGAATAAATAAATAAACAAATAAAGGGGCTAGTTATGAAAGTGTGGGTGAGATGTAGAGCAGCCACCAGGGATACTAGTAATGGCAGAAAAGCTGTGACAACTCCTACATCCAGAAGGCTGAGGGGAGGAAGCAGAAACAGGAACCAGAAGCAGAGTCTTTCACAGGAAAGACTGCCTTGAAGGGAGCCTTGACCTTCAGTGACCTGAAGGTGAGAGCCAGTAGAGTAAGTATCTTGACCTCACTCTCCTCCCTCACTTAGATCTGCTAGTGATCTCCTTCGACTGAACCCAGTGAGAAGCCAGAGGGCAAGGGAACCCATTACCCATTGATGTGATCAATCAATAGGCAGGGGGAGAAGGATGGGTCACACGGAAGATATCAGACACATGTGCTGTCTCTGAG
>NW_016803312.1:1286916-1305181 GCF_001698545.2 Rhinopithecus bieti
TCCTTCCTTCCTTCCTCCCTTCCTTCCTTCCTTCCTTCCTTCCTCCTTTCCTTCCGTCCCTCCTTCCTTCCTTCCTTTCTTCCTTCCTTCCTTTTGTCCTTCTTTCTTCTTTTTTTCTTTTTATTTCTTTCTTTGAGGCAGAGTCTGTCACCCAGACTGGAGTACTGTGGTGCCAGCTCAGCTCACTGCAGCCTCGACCTCTCCAGGCTCAAGTAATCCTCCTGCCTCAGCTTCCTGAGTAGCTGGGATTATAGGAATGCACTACCACACGCAGCTAATTAAAAAATTTTTTTTCATAGAGATGGGCTTTTGCTATATTGCCCAGGCTTGTCTCAAACTTCTGCGTTCAAATGATCCTCCTGCCTCAGCCTCCCAAAGTGCTAGGATTACAGGTATGAGCCACTGCGCCCAGCCAAGGTATCTTTTTTAAACAAAAATTAAAAGTGAAAAATATTGTCAGACGCTTTGTTCCCTTAAGTGGTTCCCTACCTGAATGCCACCACCTCCACCTTCCTGGCATGTGTCCTCTTCCCTGAGAAGCCTTCCTCGTACTTACCTGTCATTACCGTCAGGCCAGGAGGTGTCCTTCCTCCTTCCTCAGGACTCCTAAGTGCATTGCTGTAAACTCTACCCTAGCACTTCCCAGTTTGCAATGATTGCTTTCCTTCTCTGAGCTTCTTTTTTTAAAAAAAAATTATTCTTTTTTTTTTTTTTGAGATAGGGTCTTATTCTGTCGCCCAGGCTAAAGTGCAGTGGTACGATCTCGGCTCTCTGCAGCCTCGACCTCCTGGGTTTAAGCAATCCTCCCATCTCAGCCTCTGGAGGAGCTGGGACTTCAGGTGCATACTATCAAGCCCGGCTAATTTTTGTAGAGATGTGGTTTTGCTACGTGGCCCAGGCTCGTCTCGAACTCCTGAGCTCAGGCAATCTGTCCATTGTTACAAGTGTGAGCCACCGCACCTGGTCACCAGGAGCTTCTTGAGGACAAGGTCCCATGTGTTGGTTCTCCTCGTATTTCCAACACTAGCCCAGTGACATGCACATAGTAGATGCTGAGTCAGTGTTTGTTGAATAAATGAAATGAAATGTTTCCCATGAAATGAAAGAATGCTTGCCCTTAGATTACAATAAAGTCCTCCCTTGGTTTTCTAGCCCAGAACCGACCCCTTGTCCCAACAAATACATGTTTTCTCTCTTAGAGTAGTAGGCATGTTCAGACCCACAGAAAGAGGTCAAAGGGCATTGATGGATTTGAACATCTGGGTTGTGTTAGCAGCAGCTGTGGGAAGCGGCAAACCAGCAGGAAGGTGTGGGTGGAGAGGGTGGTCAGACTGTGGAATGATGTCTGGAAAATGGAAACTCTGTTTACTAACGCCTTGTAAAGAAACCTTGAGCACCATTTAAATTCACACTCAAATTCTAGGTAGCATCTCTTCCCTTTCTGGAAGCTCTGACAAAAGAGACACTAAAACCAATGGTGTATGTCTTGTTATGAAGATCAGAGGCATTGACAGGAGGCTTGGGAAGGCTGAACAATTGAAAATCTTTTTAACGAGTTTATTGTTTGTTGTTTGGTTCACTTTTGGTCGGTTGTGTGTATGTGTGTTTATGGGTGTACGTGCATGTGTGTGTGTATTAGTCAGGGTTCTCTAGAGGGACGGAACTAATAGGAGAGATGGACATATGAAAGGGAGTGTATTAAGGAGTATTGACTCACATGATCACAAGGTGAAGTCCCACAACAGGCCATCTGCAAACTGAGGAGCAAGGAAGCCAGTCAGAGTCCCAAAACCTCAAGAGTAGGGAAGCCGACAGTGCAGCCTTCAGTCTGTGGCCAAAGGCCCGAGAGCCCCTGGCAAGCCACTGGTGTAAGCCCAAGAGTCCAAAAGCTGAAGAACTTGGAATCTGATGTTCAAGGGCAGGAGGCCTCCAGCACGGGAGAGAAACGAAGGCTGGAAGACTCAGCAAGTCAGCTTCTCCCCACTTCTCTTGCCTGCTTTATTCTAGCTGTGCTGGCAGCTGGTTAGATGGTGCTCACCCAGATTGAGGATGGGTCTGCCTTTCCCAGCCCACTGACTCAAATGTTAATCTCCTTTGGCAACACCATCACAGTGCATTTGTGTGCGTGTGTGTGGTTGTGCATGCACGCTTGTGTGTGTGTGCAGGGACTACCCCAGTCTTTATTGTCTAGAAGTGGTTCTATCAGGCTCTATTCAGGAATAAGAATTGGGCAGAGAAACATTTAGAGGCAGAAATGGAATGGAAATAGAAGAAAATACTCATCGGCGCACTTTTCATTACAACCTGTCTCTCCCCAGCCCTCCCACTGCCCCCTCCCAACACCTGTCCTTCCCTTGCTGTATTTTCCTGGGTTCTCCATGCAGACTTGAAATGGTCTGTAGGGTGAGGTCACTCCACAAACGACAAATATTTGCCCAGTGATCACTGCGTACAAAGTGACAGAATTCCAAGCATTGTGTGGGTTTTTTATTTGCACACAAGTGCCTGGGTTCTATTGAGAAAATTCTAAAGATACATACTGACCTTTATGATGATCTCTTTTCAAATAAGGAGAGTGTTGAACCTCCTGTTCTTCTAAAGAGCTCAGAATGCTTTTCAGGCTTCCTCCCTTATTTGATCTGTAGGTTTATTTGACCATGAGGTTGCAAAGAGCTGTTGTTCTCTCCATTTGGTTAAGCAGAAAATGAAGCCCAGGGAAGTGTGGATTTGGTCAGGTTCACATAATTATGTTGTCCTGGAACATGGATCTCCTGACTCTCGTTTTCCATTAGATGGCATTGCCTTTCTAGAATGAGGTTAACAAGGATTAGTAGGAAGCACATTATTTAGAGAACAATTGTTGGGCTGGGGACAGACTGAAAGACAAGAGCTATTTACTGAACCAAGGAAATCGTTTCGTCTCTCTGAGGCTTCGCCACCCTTTTTGAGCATAACGTTTCCTGAAATTCCTGAAAAGCAACGAGTTACATTAGGTGACTGTAATTAAATGAGCTTGTACAATTATATTCAAAAATAATATTGCTTTAAAAGTTGCATTAACAGTCACACGTAGCAAGGGCCCTGTGCATTGGTGGGGCCCAGGAGAGGGCTGGAGAACAGGCCATTGGCTCCCCCTGCCCCTCTCTCTTCAGTTCTTTAATTGACATTGAACAGCTTCAGTTTAGCATTTCTTCCCAGGATGAATTCAGACCATATTTTAAGTTCACTTGGGCACTTATGCGTAGTGCTTTGTGCTGACTCAAGCCTCAGGAAAAGAGGTTGGGTTGCCAGGCCTGGAGTCTAAACTTACAGCTTCACTTCAGCAAGGACTAGAAAAATGCAGGTTTACCAAAAAATTTGCTACTGAGTTTCCATTCATTCTGAAAGGTTCGACAGGAAGCCAGAAGCATTGCTGAGTGTTACTGTCTAGGGCTGAGACTTCTGCTCATAGACATGGTTCCAGCTTTCACAAATACCAGGGCTTAGAAGCTCAGAATGCCTTCCGAGACAGTGATAAGGTTTGGCTGTGTCCCCACGCAAATCTCACCTTGCCATCACACTTTTTTTTTTTTTTTTTTTTTTGAGACAGACAGAGTCTTGCTGTGTCGCCTAGGCTGGAGTCCAGTGGTGCAATCTCAGCTCACTGCAACCTCTGCCTCCTGGGTTCAAGCGATCTCCTGCCTCAGCCTCCTAAGTAGCTGGGACTACAGGTGCCAACCAACATACCTGGCTAATTTTTGTATTTGTAGTAGCGAAGGGGTTTCACCATGTTGGCCAGGCTGGTCTCGAACTCCTGACCTCGAGTGATCTGCCCACCTTGGCCTCCCAAAGTGCTGGGATTACAGGCGTGAGCCACTGAGCCCTGCCCCAGATATCATCTTGAGTTGTAATAATCCCCACATGTCAAGGGCAGGGCTAGGTGGAGATCGTGGAATCAGAGAGGCGGGGTCCCCTAGACCGTTCTCGTGGTAATGAACAGGTCTCACAGGATCTGATGGTTTTATAAATGGGAGTTCCCCTGCACAAGCTCCCTCTTGCCTGCTGCCATTTAAGACAAGACTTGTCTTCGCTTCTTTTTTGACTTCTGCCATGATCGTGAGGCCTCCCTAACCATGTAGAACTGTGAGTCCATTAAACCTCTTTCCTTTATAAATCACCCAGTCTTGGGTATGTCTTTATCAGCAGTGTGAGAACAGACTGATAGAGAGGGAGATTAATCAAATGCAAAACCCAAACTAAGAAGTAACCTCCAGGATTCTTACAAACGCTCCAAGGATGTGTTCATCAGAGGCAGTCTGAGGCTTCTGGCAGCACCTCTCCTCCTTTCCTACTTTCTGAGGCTCTTGTCTGAACTTTACGGAAGTGACAGGAGCCAATAGGGAGCTACCAGGCTGCACTCCCTTAATGGCTCACAAGCAGGGCGCCCTAACTTGCCTTTCTTTACAGTTGTGTGGCTGTGGGGATTAAATTCTTCCTGTGAAAACTGGGGACACCTGTTCTGTCCACCATAAAAAGTTATCAAGACCAGGTGCAGTGGCTCACACTAATCCCAGCACTTTTGGAGGGAGGCCTAGGTGGGAGGATTGCTTGGGTCCAGGAGTTTGAGATCAGTGTGGGCAACATAGTGAGACCTTGTCTCTACCAAAACTTTAAAAATTAGCTGGGCATGATGGTGCACACCTGCAGTCGTACCTGCTCAGGAAGGTGAGGTTGGAGGATGGCTTGAGCCCAGGAGTTGGAGGTTGCAGTGAGCTCTGATCACACCACTGCACTCCAGCCCAGGTGACAGAGCAAGATCCTGTCTCAAAAAAAAAAAAAAAAAAAAAAAAAAAATGTTGTTATTGGCTGGGCATGATGGCTAACACCTATAATCTCAGCACTTTGGAAGATTCACTTGAGCCCAGGAGTTAGAGACCAGCCTGGGCATTGATAGGGAGACCCCATGTCTACAAATAATGTAAAATAATTAAAAAATTAGCCAGGCATAGCAGTGCGTGCCTGCAGTCCCAGCTGACTGGAAGGTTGAGATGGGAGGATCACTTAGAGCCCAGGAGGTTGAGGCTGCAGTGAGCCAAGATCGCTCCCCTGCACTCCAGCCTGGGTGACATAGTGAGGTTTTGTCTCAAAAAAAAAAGAAAAGAAAAGAAAAGAAAAAAGTCACCGAAGAAGTCAAAGGAAACCATCTATTAAATATTGCCTTATAAATGGAGAGGTACCAGGTAGATATGAGGTATTACTAATTTTGTGAAACCATAAAGAGATAGAATAAAAAAGTATGCCTTGGTTTTGAACAAAACCCCTCATTCTCTCATTCACAATGTATTTATGAGATACTTTTGGCACAATGCTGTTGTCTGAATGGTTGTGTCCCTCTGAAATTCCTATGCTGAAATCCTAACATATTAGGATATGAGGAGGGTAGGGCCTTTGGGAAGTGATTAGGTCATGAAGGTGACGCCTTCATGAATGGAATTGTTGCCATTTTATTTTATTTATGTATTTATGGTTTTTTTTTTCTGAGCTGGAGTCTCACTCTGTTGCCCAGGCTGGAGTGCTGTGGCACGATCTTGGCTCACTGCAACCTCTGCCTCCCAGGTTCAAGTGATTCTTCTGCCTCAGCCTCCCGAGTAGCTGGGACTACAGGTGTGCACCACCACACCCGGCTAATTTTTTATTTTAGTAGAGACAGGGTTTCACCATGTTGACCAGGTTGGTCTTGAACTCCTGACCTCAGGCAATCCACCTGCCTCAGCCTCCTAAAGCGCTGGGATTACTAGGTGTGAGCCACTGTGTCTGGCCATTGTTGCCATTTTAAAAGAAACCCCAGGGAGCCCCTTCCAGCTTATGAGGACACAGCTGAGAAGGCACCGCCTATGAACAAGGAAGTGCACCCTCATCAGACACTAAGTCTTACACTGCCTTGATCTGGGACTTTACAGCCTCTGGAGCTGTAAGAAATAAATGGCTGATCTTTATAAGACAGGTAGTGTATAGTATTTCATTGTAGCAGCCCAAATGGACTAAGACACACATCTCTCTTTAACTGTGCATTGTTTTCCAGAGATATATAACAGTGCCTTGTAGTGCTTAAGGCCAGGGGACATGCATGTGTAACTTCTGGGAGCTTCAGTTATATGAAAAATAATTTTTGAGAGAAACATTTTTCTTTAAAAAATTATGATGTATTCACTTATTTATGCATTCATTCGACAAGTGTTTATAGAGGACTTGTAGAGGAAAATTAGATGCTCTAAGTAGCTGGAGAGTCATGATTCTCTTGGCACTCACTCATGATCTGTAACCCTATCTCCATATGATATTTCTAATAATTCTCAGCTCATCAGTATAGGCAACCAGTCTTACCCCTCCATCTTCCAGTAGTTTGATAAGTGTTTACTTGAATGCAAATCTTTTTGCAATTATTGTACAACTTCGAACTTTGGACCAGCAGGTTGAATTGCAGTCAGAAGATTGTGTCAAACTTTCCTATGCAACTGGTTCTGAAACTTCCACCATGCGATGAATGTTGTTTTGTTCCTGCGGCTTTCTTGGCCTTTGGCTCTCTAAACCTCAAAACACACAACAGTTTGTCTTTGCAAAGGCCTTCCCTAACGGTGTGGAACAACCACTCATTCCTTTACAGAACTGTCCCACCTACCCTCTTCCTTACCTCAAAGTTCTGCTCAGTGAGTTCTTTCACTAAGGAGAGCTATTCAATAACTTTTCTTTCCACTGTAGATTAGATTTCCCAAAAATCAAAATAACACCAGCAAGACCAGCGAGGGGCTAGAGTTCAGGAAGGCAGCACGATATTGCTGAGAGCACAGGTGCTCTGAGCCAGGCGGATAGTGTGGATTCCTGCTCCACTTAAAAGTACGCTTTGCACCTTTAGACAACGTCTTCACCCTGCCAGTCCCACATTTGTAATGGGGACGCACATGTTGTCTATATGGCAGTTTCTCTGACAATGCTTTGTAGTCTTTGCTGCAGGAGGATCCCTTATGTCAGGGATTCCACATTTGAGCTTCCTTGACATTATTTTTATTTTTATGTATTTATTTATTTTCTTTTATTATTATTATACTTTAAGTTTTGGGGTGCATGTGCAGAACATGCAGTTTTGTGACATAGGTATACATGTGCCATGGTGGTTTGCTGCACCCATCAGCCCATCATCTACATTAGGTATTTCTCCTAATGCTATCCCTCCCCTAGCTCCCGACCCCCGGACAGGCCCCGGTGTGTGATGTTCCCCTCCCTATGTCCATGTGTTCTCATTGTTTAATTCCCACTTGTAAGTGAGAACATGGGGTGCTTGGTTTTCTGTTCTTATGTTAGTTTGCTGAGAATGATGGTTTCCAGCTTCACCCATGTCCCTGCAAAGGACATGAGCTCACCCTTTTTTATGGCGGCATAGTTTTATTTATTTATTTTGAGTTGGAGTTTCACTCTGTCGCCCGAGCTGGAGTGCAGTGGTGTGATCTCAGTTCACTGCAACCTCTACTTCCCGGGTTCAAGTGATCCTCTTGTCTCAGCCTCCTGAGTAGCTGGGACTAGAGGCATGCGCCACCATGCCCAGCTAATTTTTGTATTTTTAGTAGAGGTGAGGTTTCACTATGTTGGCAAGGCTGGTCTTGAACTCCTGACCTCAGGTGATCCACCCACCTCGGCCTCCCAAAGTTCTGGGATTACAGGTGTGAGCCACCACACCCAGCCCAAGCTTTCTTGACATTTTATGTTCATCCTAAATATTTGTGTCTGTTCTGCACACTGTTCGGCAATGTAGTCAGGTTTGTTTTAATATACAAATGATGTTTTCCTTCCCAAATATTTGAGTAAAACAAGTGCTCCAAAAAGAGACTTTGCGTAACTCCAACATCCTACAGCATACATACCTATGTTCTGGAAGTAAGGTTATTAAGAGGATACTCCGGGCTGAAAATATTCAACAGGTGTGCATCTGTGAGAAAATATGGGCTGTTAAAATATTGAAACATATTTGTTTTGACTGGTGTGTAGGTGCCCCCACTTGGTTCTCAAACCCTTGATATCAACCACTACACTAAACTCTCCCCCTACTACCAATACCTCTCCCTTGTTAAAGCTACTAGTCTTATGGCTGTGATTAGAATTCAGTCTACTTGGGTGCCAGCTGTTGCACTGGGTGTATTTGGAACAGCATTGTATCCAGCATCCCTTGCTCCTCTGCTTTGGGACACGGCCTTCTTTACATCAAGGAGCTCTGACTTCCCCATTCCATGAGGTTCTGGGAGGTTTCTAATCATAGCCCCCACTTCCTCCCTCCAGTGGTTCTTGGAATGGGCAGTGATACAAGTCTGGAGAATTATAGTCCCCCTCAGTCCCCTGGGTGCGGTGACGGTCGTGAGCATGTGACGAGGGGCAAGTATGTGACCCAAGATGGACCAGTCAGTCTTTCCCTGAAACCCTGTATATGGATGTAGGGACTGAGAGGCTCCTTGTCTGCCTTTGAAATGAGCTGAAAGGATGTGACCCAGAGCCTTTAGTGGCCTTGACCATGTAATGAAGAAGGACCCTATGGAATGACACCCAGACAGCAATGGACAGGTGGAGACATTGAGAAAAAGAGAGGGCCCTGATGATACTGTCTGAGCATCAGACTATACCCGCCTCCTTTGCAACGGCGACTCTCAAACTTCAGTGTGTTACTAGCGTCACCTGGAGAACTAACACAGAAGCCAGAGGCCCAGGTTTGCTGAAGAGGGGTAGGGCCAGGTCCTCTGCATTTCTTCCACATTCTCCAGGTGATTTGAACACACACCAGACTTTGAGAAATACAGCTCTGCAAGCACGTGAACCACTCTCTCTTTTGCTGTAGCTACTTAGGGTTCCTATAAGAAGCGATAGAGAAAATCACCTAGCATTCTACACAGTGAAGGTGGCAAGCCTCCAGTCAGGACCCCAGAGTCTCCCTGATTCTGCATGGCTGAGTGAGTTGCAGCGTTTGCTCCCGGGAAATACACTTCACGGACCCAGCAATGGCTGGAGTGGGGTGCTAAGGTGTAACATTGATTACAGAATGCTCCTGAGATCAACCACTGTGGATGGAAAGAGAAGAGAAAGGGGCAGGATTGGGCAGAGGGAGACACTAGGCTACAATGAAGTATTGATGAAGGCTTCAGCCAACCTCACAGAAAGCTCTGGAGATAGGAACTCCATGCTAAAACAGGAGTGACACCTTCCACCTTTTTTTACTCCCTCATGTCTACAGTTACCTGAAGAGCATTCCTTGAGCTGGAGGAAGTTAGTGGGAATTTGGCAGAAGAATGAGAAAAAAACAATAAACAATCACAGATGAGGAATCCTTGCAGGAGGCAGGGCCGCCATTTCCTCAGGTTCCCTCTCTGCATTTTTTTTTTTTGAGACAGAGTCTTGCTCTGTTGCCCAGGCTGGAGTGCAGTGGCAGGATTTCAGTTCATTGCAACCTCTGCCTCCTGGGTTCACGGGATTCTCCTGTCTTAGCATCCCAAGTAACTGGGATTGCAGGCACGTGCCACCATGCCTGGCTAATTTTTGTGTTTTTAGTAGAGATGGGGTTTTGCCATGTTGGCCTGGCTGGTCTCGAACTCCTGACCTCAGGTGATCAGCCCACCTCAGCCTCCCAAAGTGCTAGAATTACAGGCATGAGCCACCGCACCTGGCCTCTCTCTGGCTTTTGTCTGATCTCTTCATTAGGTCCTGGGTTCATTCTCTTAATAACTTTCTCATGGGATGTGACTGTTGCTAGCTCAGGTTTCTATTCTAGGAACTAAAGAATATAAGACTTCCACCAGCCCAGTTGAAGAGTCCCAGCCAAGCCACCTGTATTACAGCCACTCCTGATACCAAAATCTGTATTAGTCAGGGTTTGCTAGAGGGACAGAACTAATAGGATTGCTGAACATATAAAGCAGAGTTTATTAAGGAGTGTTGACTCACACGATCACAAGGTGAGGTCCCACAATAGGCCGTCTGCAGGCTGAGGAGCAAGGAAGCCAGTCAGACTCCCAAAGCTAAAGAACTTGGAGTCTGATGTTCGAGGGCAGGAAGCCTCCGGCACAGGAGAAAGATGGAGGCCAGAAGACTGAACCAGTCTAGTCTTTCCTCGTTCCTCTGCCTGCTTTTATTTTGGCCGTGCTGTCAGCTAATTAGATGGTGCCCACCAGATTGAGGGTGGGTCTGCCTTTCCCAGTCCACTGACTCAAATGTTAATCTCCTTTGGCAACACCCTCACAAACACACCCAGGAACAATGCTTTACATCCATCAGCCCCTTCAAGTTGACACTCAGTAGTAACCATCACAACACCCTAGCTTCAATTAGGTTTTGTCATCTTGCCTAGGTTCAGCCTTATGTACAAGGGGTAGCAACTTTTACCAGAAGGGGGGGTCACGCAGATGATAATCCCGCTATCTCACAATGACAGTGACTAGGGAAGTAGTTTTACATCCATCACCTCATTTCATCTTCACAGAAATCCTGCAAGGACATTAAGTATTACCTCAACTTTTTTTTTTGCCTGGTCCAGTGGCTCATGCCTGTAATCCCAGCACTTTGGGAGGCCAAGGCAAAATGATTGCTTGAGGCCAGGAGTTCAAGCCCAGCCTGGACAACATAGTGAGACCCTGTTTCTACAAAAAAGTAAAAATATTAACCAGGCTTGGTGGTGTGTGCTTGTAGTCCCACATACTAGGGGGGCTGGGGTAGGAGGATTGCTTGAGCCCAGCAGGTCAAGGCTGCAATGAGCTATGATCACATCACTGCACTCCAGCCTGGGCAATACAGTGTCTCAAAAAATACAGGCAATACCTGTCTCAAAAAAAAAAAAAAAAAAAAAGGAAAATAAATTACCTTGACTTTTTGATGAGGAAACTGAAGCTCACACAGTTCCTGCATGGCAGCACCGGGATTTGAACCTTGGTCTCTCTAACTCCAAGTCCCATATCCTTTCCAGCACCCCTGTGGGATGCCAGCAGGCTTTACTTCTCTCTCTTCTCACTTACTCTGGAGTTCTTGGCACTTTTCACAATAGTTGTATCTGCTGTGTTAATTTCTTAAAATGAGAATCACTCAGCATGTTTTAGAATTGACTGGATGTGTCCGCCACCTAAGCTGTTCTGTGTGCTGAGGCCTGGAGATGCTTGTGTTCACCAGGGACTCACCCAGAAAATGAAGGCTGAGGACACAGAAGAGCTGATGTTATTTCTGTCACCTTCTCTCTTTCCAACATGCTAGTCAAACTCTCTTTCTCTCAGGTTCTCATGTTGAAGTTCTTTTTCCTATTTATCCTGCATGTTCCGCCCACTTCATGAGGAAGACAGGAGAAGAAAAGGGAGGCAAACAGAGAGAGGAGAGGAGAGGAAGCTATTTGTTAGCGTTAGGATTTTTCTTTTCCCAGGAAGACTGAGATCCATGTAATCCATCTCTTCTCTTTGTTGATGAGTTCCTGGAGGTCCAGGATTAGGTTTGTTCACTGCAGCATCCCCCACGTTTCCTAGCAGAATGCCATAAACATGTAAGTTTCTCGGTCTTGTGTAATGTGTAGTGACTTAAAGTGAGTTTTGCCTTGGGTCAGTTTTGCTGACAGTTCTGTACACGATCAGGAAACAGCTCTAATCCTCTTTTTAGTGTCCGGTGGACAGAAAACGCATACCTGCCATCCTACCGAGGAAGAAAGGAAGGGAACATAATACGTATTCACTCTGGGAGGTGCAAAGGAGGTGCTTTATGTATGTTACCTTATTTTACCCTAACAACAACCACCCGTGGGCAGAGATATTATTCTCTCCACCTCCAGAGGAGGAAATTTAGAGAGAGTAAGTCATTTTGAATTCAGCATGGGGTAGGGTTTGTCAGCACAGACTCCAGACCACCTAGGCTTGTCCTCAGGTTCCACCAGGTACTCGCTTGTGTGGCCTTGGGCAAGTTCCATGATTTCTCTGACCTCACTTTCCTCATCTGTAAAATGGGGATGATAATATCTAGTAAACAGATTGCCCTGTAAACACAGTGCCTAACACAGAATAGAGTTTGATGGTGGTCATTTAACAACACTCGCCCATCATTAGGACTTCATTTTATCAGTACACCACTTGTTTAAAGCTTTAGAGTGCACCGGAAGCATCCAAAGAGCTTGTTGAAATTACAGATACCAGGGACATACCCCAATGAGGGTGACCAACTTGCCTCCGTTTTCCCAAGACTTTCCTGGTTTTAGCTCTGAAAGTCCTGCCTCCTGGGGAACCCCGCAGTCCTGAGCAAGTTAAGATGGTTAGTCACTGAGCACCCCATACTAACCATATCAGAATCTCTGGGTGTGGGGTTCAGGTATCTGTAGCTTTAACAAGAGAGAGGCATTGGGATTAGGGAGAGAGTTTAGTGTAGTGGTTTATATCACCGGTTTGAGAGCTGGGTAGACCTGGGTTTGAATCTCCTTTTTGTCTTTTTTGAGAAGTATGACTTTGGCTGTGTTGATGAGTTCCTGGAAAGCCCACTGGGAAATGGAGAGTAGCAGGTATATTGTTGATTAGGGATTGCTCCTGGGATCAACCCTTGTGGATGGAAAGAGAAGGGAAAGGGGCAAGATTAGGCAGAGGGAGGCATTGGGCTACAATAAGGTCTTGATGAAGGCCTCAGCCAACCTCACAGAGAGCTCTGGAGAAAGGAGAGCTGTTAAGAGTTGCCCCTTGGAGTGAGGGGGCCAGGCCTCTCTGCTTTCATCTCAACCAAGTCAGTGGATGCTGGCTACCCTGCAGCAATCACCCGGGAGGCTGACAGCTGAGTGCTATCTATCAACAGCGTTTCTTGCAGCTTTGAGAATAAATATTACAGAGAACAACTTTTTCAGGTGCCACATCACAGCATCCACTATAGGGTGAATTACTCAACTCCTCCAAGAATTCATAAGATTCCCTGCACAGAGGGTTGTTAAGGATTAAGTGCACACATACAGTGCAGTCTCTCCGACACTCTGCAAGCACTCAAGTCATTTTAGCTAATATAATACTCTAAAGATAGAATGGGGTAGAGCTTGAGATGGAGGTAGGGCTGCTTCAGAAAGCTTTCTTGGAGGCATTTCTGACTTATCTGTGTTACTAGAAGCAACAATGTTTGAATTTTCATTGTAGGATGTGTTACTAGGTTGGGCATGAAACGAAGATATAAAGTGGGTAAACAAGTGAATCCATTTAACAATTGTTTAATACACACCTGTTAAGAGAGAGTGTAGACTCTGAATGAAGGTTGAAAAGGAAAGTAGTTTTTGCTCTGGAAGAATATGTAATTTAGTGGATTACAGATGGCTTATATAAGAGATTCCACGGAAAATTAAACACATTTTTGTTAGTAGCAATGCAATGCGGTATGGAAGACTGTTGGTACTAGAATATGGTGGGTGTTGGATATTGGGTTCTATAATGACCTCCAATAAGAGACTCTTCATATCCATCAAAATGTGGAATTAGATGCTGCTGCTAGATAAGTATTTTTGTTTTTGTTTTGTTTTGTTTTGTTTTGTTTTGGAGATGGAGTCTCGCTCCATCGCCCAGGCTAGAGTGCAGTGGCACGATCTCGGCTCACTGCCAGCTCCGCCTCCCAGGTTCCTGCCATTTTCCTGCCTCAGTCTTCCCAGCAGCTGGGATTACAGGCGCCTGCCACTACGCCTGGCTAAGTCTTTGTGTTTTTAGTAGAGACAGGGTTTCACCATATTAACCAGGATGGTCTCGATCTCCTGACCTTGTGATCCACCTGCCTCGGCCTCCCAAAGTGTTTTTTGTTTTTGTTTTTGTTTCTGAGACAGAGTCTTGCTCTGTCACCCAGACTGGAGTGCAGTGGCATGATCTTGGCTCATTGAAGCCTTGACCTCCCCAGGCTCAAGTGATCCTCCCACTTCAGCCTCCCAAGTAGCTGGGACTACAGGTGTTCACCACCACATCTGGCTAATTTTTCTATTATTTGCAGAGACAGGCTTTCACTATGTTGCCTAGGCTGGTCTTGAACTCCTGGGGCTCAAGCGATCCTCTCGCCTTGGCCTCCCAAGGTGCTGGGATTTCAGGCGTGGTTCACTGCACCAGGCTGTGGAGAAGCTGTAATGGGATGGCTACACTTTAACACATAAACTTGCTGAAACATTTTTGGGGGTAATTTTGAATCTACATGAAGAGTCTCAAAGACACCCATGTCCTTTGAAACAGAATCCTACCCTTGAGACTGTTATCCAGAATTATTTGAAATGAGAAAAAATAAAAAGAAAGAAAACACGGCAAGATGTTTTCTTTGTTATATGGTTCCTTCAGAAAGAATCTGAAAACGCTTTCGATGTTTCATGATAGGGAAACATTTATTTAAAATTAAAATGCAATTGTCTCGGAAAGGGTTGGGTTTCATTTGGGACCCATTTTCCAAATGAAGAAAGTTGAGGCCATTAATCAGTCATAGGTTTGTTGAGACAGGTGGAGACAAATGGAACCAGGCCTTGGGTGACATCAGGAATATAATGGGACAGAAAGCTACTGAGCTCCCTCCATGTATAGATGCACCAAATAAGCATCTACCCACAGATCCATTTTCTCGGAAAGTCGGAGGCCAGTTGAGAGACACCTACCCACCAGACAACTGAGAAAATGTTGATATCAGATAGACAGGAAAACTGGGGCACACTCGGGCACACTACGCACCCTGACCACTGTGCCATAAAATTGGGAAAGGAGTTCCCATCACCCAGCTTATTCCTGTGGAGAGGATGGTCTGAGCCCTGCATGAAGGGCCCCAATCCTGTTTCCCCACGGTTTAACACTTAATGCACCAACCACAAGAACAGAGGGGATTAGATATACACGTGTAGGAAAAAAAATCTAGCAGTTTGATATGGGCATGCAAGTATTTTCAGAGACTTTATACAACTGTGATCAGCGCAGAGAAGGGGCTTAAATCAGTGCAGAGAAGGGGCTTAAAAACACGTGTGGCCAAGCACAATGGCTCATGCCTGTCATCCCAGCACTTTGGGAGTACAACATGGCAAAACCCTGTCTCTACAAAAAACAATTATAAAAATTAGCCAGCTGTGGTGGTGCGTGCCTGTAGCCCCAGCTTCTCAGGAGGCTGAGGTGGGAGGATCACTTGAGTCCGGGAAGTCGAAGCTGCAGTGGGTAAAGATTGTACCACTGCACTCCATCCTGGGCAACAGAGCAAGAGTGAGACCTTGTCTCAACAAAACAAAACGAACAACTCTGTTTCCACTTGGAAGGAATTTCCAAAATATACCTGTAGCTGCTACCTGGTGGCCTGGCTTCTAATTAACTTGCTTGGGGAGTTAATGAGACAATTATTAACCTGTCATCAGTCTGGGAGGAGTTTGTACTCATGCTAAGTGCTCCAGCCCTTATAACATCCACCTAAGGAACTGCATCTTAAATCTCCTAGTGCAGGGAGAGGATAGGACTGGCAAACACATGTCTCTCTAGACTGCAGAGGGAAAAAAAAGTGGTTTTACATTATAAAGGGTGCATAAGCAATTTGAAGGACTCCATCCCCAGGGAGCAGTGCTGAGAAGGGGTTTAAAAAACACAGCCCCTGTGTATTCTGGATGTTAATCCCTTGTCAGATGAATAGTTTGCAAATATTTTCTCCCAGACTGCAGGTTGTCGCTTCATTCTGTTGATTGTTTCCTTTGATGTGCAGGAGCTTTGGAGTCTGATATAATCTCATTTGTCTGTTTTTGCTTTTGTTGACTGTTTTTGAGGTATTATCCATAAAACTTTTGCCTAGACCAATGTGCTGAAGTGTTTTCCATATGTTTTCTTCTGCTAGTTTCATAGCTCGTACGTTTAAGTCTTTGATGCATCTTGAGTTGATTTTTTTATCTGGTGAGAGATAGGGGTCTACTTTTATTCTTCTGCATGTGTATGGTCTCTTTTTCTGGACACACTTGGGAGGCAAATAACTCAACAACAAACAAACAAAACAAAAAACAAAAACAAACAATCTGATTAAAAAACGGGCAAAAGATTGGAATAGACATTTCTCAAAAGAAGACGTACAACTAGCCAAGTATACAAAAAAATGCTCAACATCACTAATCATCAGGGAAATGCAAATCAAAACCAAAAGAGATATCATCTCACCCCAGTTCAGATGGCGATTATCAAGGAGATAAAAAAATAACAAATGCCGGAAAGGATACGGAGAAAGGGAAACTCCTACAGTACAGCCGTTATGAAAAACAGTATGAAGTTTTCTCCAAAAACCTAAAATAGAATGACCATATGATCCAGCAATCCCACTGCTGGGTATGCAGCCAAAGGGAAGGAGATCAGCATGTCAAAGAGATGTCTACACTCCCGTGTTTATTGCAGCACTATTCACAATAGCGAAGGTATGGAATCAACCTGGGCGTCCATCAGCAGATGAATGGATAAAGAAAATGTGGCACTTATACAATAGAATACTATTCAGACATTGAAAAAAAGAATAAAATCCTGTCATTCACAGCAACATAGATGAGCCTGGAGGACATTATGTTAAGTGAAATAAGCCAGACACGGAAAGACAAATACCACATGTTCTGACTCATATGTGAGAGCTGAAAAAGTTGGTATCATGGAAATAGAGAGAACAGTGGCTGGGAAGGGTAGGGAGAAGGAGGACTAGGGAGAGGTTGGTTAATGATTACAAAATTACAGCCAGATAGAAGGAATAGGTTTTAGTGTTCTATAGCACTGTAGCACTGCAGGGTGACTCTAGTTAACAATAAGTTATTGTCTATTTTCAAATAGAAGAACAGATATTGAATCTTCCCAACACAAAGAAATGATAAATGTTTGAGGTGACGGATAGGCTAATTACCCTGCTTTGGTCATTTCACCTGTATATCTGTATTGAAATATCACATGTACCCATAAATATGTATAATTATTATGTGTCAATTTAAAAGAATGGAACAAAGTCTCTTTAATTCTTGGTAAGGAATTCTATTTCTGTCTCCAACAGACTACCTTTTTGTTTCTAAACTTGCTGCCCTAGAGTGAAATGTTAACTCCCAGTGTTGCCAACTATGAAGCCAAAGGAAAATGACTTGATGTATGTTGGTGAAAGTATTTGGTTTGTGTTTTAAGCTGTTGGTTTTTTTTTTTTTTTTTTGTCCTTCCTTCTTTCTTTATTTCTACTAATATTCAATCAGGTGAATCTTAGGAAAAGAAACTAATTTCTACCAAAATCTTACCTTGAACTCCCTAAGTGTAAACTTAGTGTGGTTTCACATGCCCTTTCAATGAGGCATCTTGGGATTAGTCCTCGAGGGCTATACAGTCATGAGCCATAAAACCATGTTTCAGTCAGCAACAGACCCATATAGAATGGAGGTCCCATCACGTTATAAACTGTCTTTTTACTGTACTTTTCTATGTTTAGAAACACAAATACTTACCATTGTGTTACCATTGCTTGCAGTATTTGGTACATTAACGTGTTGGACAGGTTTGCAGCCTAGGAACAATAGGCTAATCCATTTGTCCCAGGTGTGAGTAGCCTATGCCACCTAGGTGTGTGTAAGGACAATCTATGATGCTCTCACAATGATGAAATCATATAGTGATGAATTTCTCAGGACATATTCATGTTGTTAAGTGACAACACATGACTGTAAATGAAAAGTCCATTTGTTTGACAAATTTTAATAGTACCTTCTTGGTACATCATCATGGTCACATTTGATTTGATTAGCATGTAAAACTCATGATGGGGCTGGGCATGGTGGCGCATGCCTGTAATCCCAGCAGTTTGGGAGGCCTAGGCGGGTGGATCATCTGAGGTCAGGAGTTCGAGACTAGCCTGACCAACATGGTGAAACCCCGTCTCCGCTAAAATACAAAACTTAGCTGGGTGTGGTGGCAGGTGCCTGTAATCCCAGCTACTCAGGAGGCTGAGGCAGGAGAATCACTTGAACCTGGAAGGTGGAGGCTGTAGTGAGCCAAGATCACGCCATTGCTGGGCGACAAAGCAAGACTCCGTCTCAAAAAAAAAAAAAACAACAACAGAAAACAACAACAACAACAACAACAACAATAACTCATGATGGCAGGGGAGGTACAGAACTAATGATCACCACACCTGACTCCCGGTTTCCCAGAGCTAGGGTTCTTACACTGGTGTATCAGTTAGGACTCGCTCTTTTAGAAGTGACAGAAAACCTGATAGGAATCAGTTTGAATAAAAAACAAAGGTTTTTTTTTTTTTTTTTTTTTTTTTTTTT
>NW_016803312.1:1305419-1373033 GCF_001698545.2 Rhinopithecus bieti
TTTTTTTTTTTTTTAAAATAAAAGGGAGTGTATTAGCTGGATTTTGCAGAAAAGTCCAGGGTTAATCTTGCTTCAGGCCTGGCTGAATTTGGGGCTTAGTTGATATCAACAGAAGAAAGCACTGGAGCATCTCTTGGCTCCGCCTTCCTTTGTGTGGGCTTCAGTTTCAGCTGCAAGTCATAAGGAGGTGGTGGCTACAGCAGCAGCTGCAAGCCCTGTCTCTGGTTTCAGGGCCAGTGGGTAAGAACAGGAGTCATTTTCCCAGAAGTCCAGAGAAAAATCTCATTAGGTCTCATTAACCCTTAGTGGGTCACATTCAGACAGCGAGATGAGAGGGGGTCCCCAGAAAACCTCTAACCAGCCTTCCCACTTGGGGTGGAGCCTCGGGAATTTCCTGCCATTTGCATCAGGGAGGAGCCTGGCCCCTTGTCTTCCTAGGTGTAACCTGGGATTCCATCAGGAAGGGCTATAGCCAGACTCTGACCTAGCAAGAGTCCCTGTTTCCCCCTTTTCTTCCTTTTCACCCAGTAAAACCCTGTCTTACTCACCATTCAAATTGTTGGTGAGCTTTTTCAAATTGTCTGCAAGCCTTAATTTTCATGGCCATGGGACAAAGAACTCTGTCTTTAGCTGAACTAAGGAACAGTCCTGGAACACAATCACTCTACCAATCAGAGGGAAATGCAACAGACTGATGGGCACAGGCCTGGGTCACATGTTCCACCCCTGGAGTTGGGTGGTGGGGAAGGAGTCAGTTTCATGGAGCACAGAAAACCACAGTTCCTTAAGAGTGGGATGAGATGGGATGAGATGGCTTTAAGGAGGAAATCGGGATGCACTTAGTAGGTAGTGAGTGAGTGAGTACCAGGCAGCAAAATCAACAGATGTCTACTACAGTTGGACTGTTGTCATTTTATTCTAGCTTTGCTGGGAAAAAGCCACTACGAACGCATTCAGCAAATTGCAGACTTGTGCTGAAGAAAAGAGACACAAGAATTGAAGGAGCTCAGCTTCTTTTCTCTAAATAGAACATAGTTTATACTATTGAGGACAGATGCTTGTTTATTGTGTGCTGAGAGCTCTCCAACCAAGAGCATTTCCAACATCCTTCCCTCTGCAGATTGTTGCGGGACTTTGCAACTCTCACTAGTCAAAGGGAAACCTTAGGGAGGGGCTATTTAAGATGGAGTAATAAATATGTTTGGAGAAGAGCTAAAGGGCTATGTTATTTCACAGTTCTGGAATTCAGAGCAATAAAAAAGTAAACAGTCTTATTGGCTCAAAGGGGAGAGTCTTTTCATCTTGAAAATGACTTTATTTGGATTATTTTGGTCTCTCAAGAGACTTCGCCTGTGGCTGTATTATAAAATAACTCCTCGTGGTTCATTACACACTGTTCGGTTGGGTCTTGTGAAACAAGAAATGACTTACTGCATTTATTTGCTGTGTGATGGGGCTTTTCTGTTATTTACATATTCTTTGGTGTACTACTATTAATTCATACCCCCTTCAAATATGTAATTTTGGAGGCAATTTTCATTAAAATTTCTTATAACACATACATTTGAGATAATTGAACTGAAGCCTTATTCACTCAAATTGCTTATGCCAATACGATTCCATGGGTTTTAAAAGTAGTATACATTTTTGGAAATGGTCTCTGATGATGAAGATTTGGAGATGATTCTTGATCTCTGGAAAAACATTTGTTCCCAACACGGTGAAATCAATTCACTTCTAAGTTGATACTTACGGCAATTTAATGAAACCAGTTTTGTGAATTAAGAAAGACATTTCTTTTAAAACATGTTTATTGATACATAATATTTCACATATTTATGGGGCACTCGTGATATTTTGTTATATGCATAAAATGTATGATGATCAAGTCAAGGCATTTAGGATATCCATTATGCAAGTATTTATGATTTCCATGTATTGGGAACATTTCAAGTTCTCTCTTCTAGCTACTTTGAAATATGCAATACATTGTTGTTAACTGTAGTCACCCTGCTCTGCTATGAACATTAGAATGTATTGCTTCTGTCTAGCTGTATGTTTGTAACCATTAACCAACTTCTCTTCATTCCCCACACCACATCCTTCCCTGACTCTGGTAATTATCATTCCACTCTCTATTTCCATGAGATCAATGTTTCTAGTTCTCACATATGAATAAGAACATGCAACAAGAATAAGAACATATGAGAAAGACAAACAGATATTTATCTTTCCAGGCCTGGCTTATTTCATTTAATGACTTCCAGTTTCATCCATGTTGCTGCAAATGACAGAGTTTCATTTTTTTTTGTGGCCAGTAGTATTCCATTGTGTATATTTACCGTATTTTCTTTATGTATCCATTTATCTGGTGATGGATGCTCAGGTTGATTTTTGTGAATAGTGCTCAAATAAATATGGGAGTGCAGATATCCCTTTGATATACTGTTTTCCTTTGAAAAGGACATTTCTTTCTTCCTTTTCTTTTCTTTTCTTTTTGACAGAGTCTCACTCTGTCGTCCTGTCGCCCAGGCTGGAGTACAGTGGTGCAATCTCAGCTCACTGCAACCTCCACCTCCCAGGCTCAAGTGATTCTCCTGCCACAGCCTCCTGAGTAGCTGGGATTACAGGCAGGCAAAACCACACCTGGCTAATTTTTTTTGTATTTTTTGTAGAGATAGGGTTTCGCCATGTGGCCCAGGCTGGTCTTGAACTCCTGAGCTCAGGCAATCTGCCTGCCTCAGCCTCCCAAAGTGCTAGGATTACAGGCGTGAGCCACCGCACCTGGCCTGGACCTTTATCTTACTGAGCTCTAGCGTCTGGTGAGTTCTAATCCAGATGAGATATTACTGAGAACTGGCAAACTTAGAACAAATTTGAGAGAGTATTCCTATAATGAATAATATCAGTTTTTGAATTCCATTTTTTTCACTCTGGTTATAGAATAGCCCCAGTTTTTATTTATGGAACCCTACACCCATATACTTTACTATGGTCTAGCGTATATTCTATTGGGCTAAATTCTTAGAAAGAACAAAGTAAGCATGTAGCCTTCCTGCCAGGCTAGGAAGGAAGCTGAGTAGGTAACTTCCTGCTGTATAATTCAAGGGATGTTAGAAGGTATCCTGCCTAAAGGTTAAGATCCCACAGAAATAGCCCGTAGCAGACACTCAACAAATATTTGTTTAATGAACAGAAAAGCAAGTAAATTAGTTGGCATAAAGTCATCTTGCAAGCAAAATAAGAAAAGGATTATTTAGATATTCCTCTGAATTTATCTCCCTCATTTCTAATGGGGTCTACTGTTATCAGTGTTATAGCGGTGACAACCATTGTCATTAAAGAATATCATACTGGGACTCAGAGAAGAATGTGTACACCTACCTTCTTAGAGATAAAAATATAACTGTGAATAATGATGGAACTTCAGAAGTACATGAAATCAGTTCCTTGAACAATGAAAAACAAAACTTAATTCTCTTTGTTCAGCCATGCTGGTGGCATTTCTATTTTATGAAAAACCTGGCCTGGCGTGGTGGCTCACGCCTGCAACCCTAGCACTTTGGGAGGCCAAGGCAGGCAGATCATGAGGTCAGGAGATCGAGACCATGCTGGCCAACATGGTGAAACCCCATCTCTACTAAAATACAAAAAAAAAAAAAAAAAAAAAAAAAAAAATTAGCCAGACGTGGTGGTGCGTGCCTGTAATCCTAGCTATTCAGAAGGCTGATGCGGGAGAATCACTTGAACCAGGGAGTTGGAGGTTGCAGTGAGCCGAGATCGCGCCACTGCACTCCAGTTTGGCGACAGAGGGAGACTCCACCTCAAAAAACAAACAAACAAACAAACAGAAAACCGTCACCATCATTTCTAAGTCTCAGGTGCCTTCAAATGTATTAGTCACAGTGGGCCCCTGGGTTGTACCACTCCAGGGACAACATGCGTAGACACTACCATGTGAATAGCACCCTGGAGTTGTGACGCCCAACGCTCCTATAGTTACTCTACTTGGCATTTATTGTTGATTTGTAGTAGCTTGTCCAAAACCTCAGTTCTTTAAGGCATGGTTTAAGTTTTTCAGGTGTTGATCTCATATTAATTAGCAGGCTTGTAAAAAATATTGCCTTACATTAATGAATTTTTACTTTCTCCCTGCTTTTCTGTTCTGTGGGCGCTTAGGAAGAAGAATTTCAAGAAGAACCTAAGTGCCTCGAGCTGGTGCAGAAGATGACATCAGGTAGAGTACATTCTGTATGATTCCTTTTCCAGGCTGCTGTTGCTGACAGAAGTGTTTGGAGCATCCTAAAGCTTTGCAGATTGCAAAGGAAAACCTATATGTTCCAAATGACTGGAAACATGACTAGAAATGTCACGTGTGATGTATTCCAGGCACGACATCTGGACAATCTGGTTGTGATGCAGAAAATAGCTCGTTCTCTTCTTTGTCTTCTTTCTTTTATTGATTACAGTTCTTGATGAACAAACACTTGCAAAGAAGTAGATGACGATAATGATGAAAAAATTTCAAATTCAGTAATGCTAAACTAAGAAGTATCGTTATTTACTGAAATATTTATGATTTTCTTGGGAAACATTATTTAGATAAGTTTGTTGGGGGATTTTTATGTTTGTCAGTGGTCAAGTACACAGCTTTGCTAAAGTGATTTATGCCACAATAGGACTTCCTAGGAGCTAATGTGGAAAGAAATAAATGACGAGTGAGTTTATAACTTGGTTTATGACTAAGATCTGTAATGATAATGAGATGTAATCGTCATAAAATAAACATTAGCTGAATGGACCTAATAATAATGAAAACTAAATCTTAATACTCTCAGCCTCTATTTACCAACGGCTTTTAGTTTTAGTTTGGTGTTTTATGTGATTCGGTGTTAGAAGATGGCTCCAGATGTGTTTGCTGCTGGCAAAGGCTCATGTTCTTGTAATTTAATGGAAATTAGGGAAAAGAATTAAGAAATTGGAAGTGGTAATGAAAAGAGTATGCAAAGTGAGAGGAAAAGTAGCACCCTACTCTGGTATAGATGAAGGAGACAGAATGAGCAATTAATCAACTCCACCCTTTCCCTCTACACCCACCCCCTCCCAAGTTCCCTGTACCCCCATCAATTACCAACATTGCTTTAATTTAGTGCCTCTTCCTGGAACACTCTCCCCTTGCAGATCCTTGTACAGATGGCTCAGTTCAAACATCCTGTCCCAGAGAAAACTTTCCCAACCATCTTGGCATTCTTCCAAATCTCTCTTCATCCCATTACACACTTTTTTTCATGATGCTTATTCTAATCTGATATGGTTTGGCTCTGTGTCCCCACCCAAATCTCACCTTGGATTGCAGTTCCCATAATCCCCATGTGTTGTGGGAGGGACACAGTGGGAGGTAATTTAATCATGGGGGCAGTTACCCTCATGCTGTTCTCATGATAGTGAGTTCTCACGAGATATGATGGCCTTATAAGGGGCTGCTCCTCCTTCACTCTGCATTTCTCCTTGCTGCTGTCATATGAAGAAGGACGTGTTTGCTTCTGCTTCCGCCATGATTGTAAGTTTCCTGACGCCTCCTTAGGCCTGCAGAACTATGAGTCAATTCAACCTCTTTTCTTTATAAATTACCCAGTCTCTTGCAGTCCTTTATAGCAGAATGAGAATGGCCTAATACACGATCCAAAATAATCTTTCTGTTAATCTGTGGTTTATTGCAATATTGTCTCTTAGAGAGCAAGGACATTAACAGTCTTGTTTAATGGTATCCCTAGTACCTTGGACAGTGCCTGGCACATAGTAGTAATTCAGTAAATTTTTGTTAAGTGACCCCCTGATGTCCATTATGAGCAAGGCACTCTCTTCCTGTCTGTAGTAAGGGTATAGGTGGGGTAGGTTTGGCGTAGGCCAACACCATGCCTATTTTAAATTTCTGGGTTATAAAAAAAAATATGACATGGCACTTGCCCTCAAGACAACAAATTATATTTGTAGTATGATAAATAATGTGAAAATATCTATATAATCAAAGTGCTGCTGGGAGCACCGAGGAAGGAGCAATTCAATTTGCATTGGGAAGCAGGATCAAAGAAGGCCCCTTGGGGTTGGTGATACTTGTAATGAAGACTGGAGTTTGAAAGCCTACTTTCATAATAGGGGCATAGTAGGGGCAGTGGTGTAGTTTACATATCATACCTTTGAAAATGACTCTGAGTACCACTTTTGCACATTTGCCCTTGTTTCACTTCTCAGCTAGAGAAGAAGGCTGGGAGGATGGTCTTGGCTGCATCAATGCAAATTCAGCCAACTCAAAGGCTTTGAATTTCCCAGCTGCTGTTATAAATGCTTTTATTTGCTCTCTTGGCATAGTGCCTACTACATTTTGTGAACATTTGTTCACACATGGTGGGAGGGCATCACTACTCACTAAAGACTGTCTAAGAAATGAGGTGACTTTACTGAGTTCTTTTATGACACCTCAGGGTGAGAAATTAGACATCCCATTCTGAAAATTCTGCTAGGGTTCCCAGCTCCTTAGGCCCTCAGTGGGTGTTACTAGAGATTCAGCAAAGTGGTAAGGATTTCCCTCAGCAAATGCATTTGGAGCTGGACATCTCCCTGAAAATAATTCTGCAGAAAAGAACAAATGAAGTGTACGTAGACATTTGTAATCCCGATTTCTCTGTGATCAACTGGTATGGTTTTAGATTATTGACACAAGAATAAAAGGCTTATTACTTTACTTTCTTCAAAAACATCTAACAATGCTGTTGTCTAAGTGGAAATTTCAAGCAGAAAATGCAGTTCCTCATTATTTCTTTAAAATGCTTGGGTCCACTGACTTTGGGGCTTGCTATAGAGCTCCTCTTCCTCTTTATTCAGGATTTATTCCTAAATGTGTGTATTTGCATTGCATCTTGCTTTGGGTGTACATGTGTTTCTAGTTCTAGAATTCTATCCAGATCTCCCATATTGATTAACCATTCTTTAAAATCCTATTAGGTATAAGTTGTGTCTGCTAAATTATTTGAAAAGTATGAAGGAGGATACATTCTGAGAAATGTGTCACTAGGCAATTTTATCATTGTGTGACCGTCATAGAGGGCACTTACGCAAACCTAGATGGTATAGCCTACAACACACTGAGACTATGTGGTGTTGCCTACTGCTTCTAGGCTATAAACCTGTACAGCATGTTATTACACTGGATATTATAGGCAATTATGACACAGTGGTATTTGTGTATCTAAACATATCTCACCATAAAAGAGGTACAGTAAAAAATACAGTAGTATAATCTTATGGGTCCACTGTTATATATGTGGTTTGCTGTTAACCAAAACATTGTTACATGGTACATGACTGTATTTAGTGTGGTGAATACAACAGACATGACTCCAACTTCCTGGAATGTATGGAAAGTGAGAAATATAGCCATTAGACAAATAAAATGTGAGTTATAAGAAATGGCAGCCTTTAAAGAGTAAAATATAAGTTTTAGAGAAAGCAGGGTACTGTGAAAGTCTTGCCTTCACAGAGCTTTAGTCAAATGGAGCCTTTCAAACATGAACACAGAGAGCTAGGACAAAAGGTGGAATACTATATATGCTGAAACAAAGACATGAGCCGGGAGCCAGGGAGCACTAAGGAGGTGAAAGAAACGCAGCTGGAGGAATCCAGGAAGTTTTTCAAGAGAATGCACCATAAGAGCTGGGCCTTGAAGGATAGAGATGAAATTCATGTGTGAAGGGAGACATGTAAGCCAGGGTGTTTATAAAGCAAAACCCAAATACTGTAAATTGAATTCCAAGTGATACCTACTTGGAATTCAGTTCATTTGTTTTTATTATTATTATTATTATTATTATTTTGTGACTGATGATCTAAGTCTTGGGCATCTAAGACTTCATCCTGAGGTCTATAATTTGTATTAATACTTGTAGGAACCACCCACATGACAATGACAGACCAGTTAGGAGTGTGCTCTGTCTTTACCACCATCGTTACTGTCTTCTGCCCTCAGATAATTGTGTGTGTGTACATTGGAGACCTTTCTTAGTAGGTGATTGAAAGATGGAACCTTAATGCCTTTCCCGGAATCAGATTGCATTTCCTCGTCACTTTGTGGATATACTAGCTTCATGGATACATTAGCCCATTTGTAGGAAGTTCCTTTTAATTTGATGAATTGTCAATGGGTGCCCCATTTCAGCAAGAGAAGTGCTGAGCAGGTTCTGCAGGGAGATGAAGTTTACCTTTTTATCACACCTGCCCTTTCTATGTTCCAAGCCTCTTCAGTGAGTGTATTAGTCAGAGTTCTCTAGAGGGACAGAACTAATAGGATAGATGCATTTATGAAGGGGAATTTATTAAGGAGTATTGACTGACATGATCACAAGGAGAAGTCCCACAATAGACCTTCTGCAAGCTGAGGGGCAAGGAAGTCAGTCTGAACTCAAAATCTCAAAAGTAGGGAAGCTGACAGTGCAGCCTTCAGTCTGTGGCCGAAGGCCTGGGAGCCCCTGGCAAACCACTGGCATAAGCCCAAGAGTCCAAAAGCTGAAGAACTTGGAGTCTAATGTTCAAGGGCAGGAAGCATCCAGAACGGGAGAAAGATGAAGACTAGAAGACTCAGCAAATCTGTTCTTTCCACTTTCTTCTTTCTGCTTTTATTCTAGCCATGCTGGCAGCTGACTAGATGGTACCCACCCAGACTGAGGGTGGGTCTGCCTCTCCTAATCCGCTGACTCAAACGTTAATCTCCGTTGGCAATCCTCTCACCAACACACTCGGAAACAATACTTTGCATCCTTCAATCCAATCAAGTTGACACTCAATATTAACCATCACAGTGGGGTTCCTTCCTCTACACCTTCGCTTCCCAGTTTCTCCATCATCAGAATGGCATGCACTCAAGCACATATACCTTGGTGCACTGTGTCCCCTCTTTCGGCCTATTGGTATGTTAAGCCTCAGATCTACTTATGGAATGAAAAGATGTGTGGTTATGAAAGGGATTTTAAACATCAACAAACAGGTAAAGAAGGACAGAGAGGCCGGGCGCGGTGGCTCAAGCCTGTAATCCCAGCACTTTGGGAGGCCGAGATGGGCGGATCACGAGGTCAGGAGATCGAGACCATCCTGGCTAACACGGTGAAACCCCGTCTCTACTAAAAAATACACACACAAAAAAAACTAGCCGGGCGAGGTGGCGGGCACCTGTAGTCCCAGCTACTCGGGAGGCTGAGGCAGGAGAATGGCGTAAACCCGAGAGGCGGAGCTTGCAGTGAGCTGAGATCCGGCCACTGCACTCCAGCCTGGCGACAGAGCGAGACTCCGTCTCAAAAAAAAAAAAAGGACAGAGATCATCATGGTGAGACCCAGTCTCTACAAAAAAATTAAAAAAATTAGCTGTGCATGGTGGCACATACCTGTGGTCCCAGCTACTGGGGAGGTTGATGTGGGAAGATCACTTGAGCCCAGGTGGTCGAAGCTGCAATGAGCCATGATTGTGCCACTGCACTGCAGCCTGGGTGACAGAGTGAGACCCTGTCTCAAAAACAAAACAAAACAAACAAACAAGCAAAAACAACCCAGGCAGGTCAGAGGTCAGATGTAGGGAGAATTGCCTCCAGCAGCAATTACACAGCGTGGCTGGTCATTTCCTTCACCTGAGCATAGAAGGCCCTAAATGATGGGAGCAGTCAGTAAAGACTCCGTTAGACTGTGTGCTCCCTAAAAGCAGGGATTATGTCTGTTTAAAAGTGAGGTGAGGTCCTTTATTCGAAGGTGCCATTTTTAAAGATGCTTTGCAATCCCTTCTATATAATATTCAATGCAAAAATAAAGAACATATAAAAAAACTGAACCTGGGCTATGTTTATAACTCCACGTAGGGAGAAGGAAGAATGAGGTAATGGTGATACGTTGGGTGGAGACCCTGCAAAGGAAAGTTTTCCATACTTAAGAGTTCCTATGATGTGGTCAGGATGCTGTTCTGATAATAGAGACTAGAACAAAGATCCTTTACTAATAGTGATGAGGGAAAGACCACAATGCCACAGACAGAGAGAACTGCATGTCAGCGAGAAGACACAATTTGAAGCCTCACTACATGACTCTCTGAGGGTGAGCCAGTTATTTGAAGTTGCTGAGGACAGGGACAGTCACTGGTTTACCTTTTCTCACCTGGGCTTGTGCCTCACTTCTCAGCAGCTGCAAAACCAAAATCACTCTCTTCCTGAACTAGTCAGAGTTCTCCAGAGAAACAGAACCACTGGGACATAGATATAGAAGGAGATTTATTATGAGGAATTGGCTCACATGATTTTGGAGGCTGAGAAGTCCCACGATATGCCCTTTACAGACTGTAGATCCAAGAGCCCAAGTGGTGAAATTCTAGTCCAAGTCCAAAGGCCCGAGAACCAGGAGAGCCAATGGTGTCAGTTCCAGAACAAGGGCAGAGAAGACTGATGTCCCAGCTCAAGCAGTCACACAGAAAGCAGAAGGAGTGAATTCCTTCCCCTTTCCCCGTTTGTTCTATTCAGACCTTCCACAGATTGGGTAATGCCCACCTACACTGGGGAGGGTGATCAGCTTCACTGACTTTGCTGATTTAGATGTTCATCTCATCTGGATACACTGTCGTGGACACATCCAGAAATAACGTTTAATCTGGGCACCCCTTAGCCCAGTCAATTTGACACAGAGAATCAACCATCACACTTCTCTGGTGAATTAGTCCTTTCTTGCATTGCTGTAAAGAACTACCTGAGACGGGATAATTTTTAAAGAAAAGAGGTTTAATTGGAACACAGTTCTGCAGGCTGTACAGGAAACATGGCTGGGGAGGCCTTGGGAAACTTACAATCATGGCAGAAGGTGAAGGGGAAGTAGGCAGGTCCTACATGGCTGGAGAAGGAGGAAGAGGGTGAAGAGGAAGGTGCTACATACTTTTAAACAACCAGATCTAGTGAGAATTCACTATCACAAGAACAGGGGAAAATCCACTCATGATCCAGTCACCTCCTGCCAGGCCCCTCCTCCAACATTGGGGGTTACAATTTGACATGAGATTTGGGGAAGGACACAAATCCAAACCATATGACCTGGGTAGCATCTCTTTCCTTTTTGCCTTTCCATGGTATGTGCTTCTTTTCTAGAGCCTTCTATGGGTTGCTCTACCTTTTCATTCTAGAAATAAAGTTCTAGAATGAGGCTACATTTACTCTCTTCTTATTCCTCCAAATGGCTCTCAGAACAAGCTAAGCACCATGCATATATAACACATGCAATATGCAAAGGCATTGGTATTGGGTAAGATTCAATTGAACATTTGAACAATTTTAGCACAAAGACTCAGGTTTATAGGTGACATACAGAAACTACGGATCCTTCACTTACTAATTTTATTTGTAATCAAATGAGTAGAAATCACATAGTACCACTTTTATAGAGAGAGGGAGATTAACAGTCTTTCAGAGGTGGCACATCTTGTCTTCATTCATTCATTCCTTTGTGGGCAGGGAGATGGATGAATGGGCCAACCATGCTTTCTTGATAGAATTCTTTTTGAAAATAAGTTGCATTCTTTCTAGTGGCCATTTTTTTTAAGTGAAATGTGTTTGAAAAATGTTGGCTTCAATTTGCCATTCCTTTTAAACCATGCATTGCTTTAGAAACAGGCCAAGTCTTTTTGAATGCTGAAACAACTTTCCAATTTGTGCACCATTCCAGAAGACCTTGTGGAATCCTTATTCTCTTTTAGGTTTCACTCAACCTGTGCTGCCAGGGCCTCAAAGATTACACTGCTTGGTCACATGAGGGGAGAATCCTGTAAGTTGGAGGCAGTTGGTTACAAATGGTTTCATCAGAACACCCTCTTTTTGCTAAAGGTCATCTAGAACTGAGGGGAGCCCAGTACATTTTCAGAGTTGGCTGTCTGTGTCATCTGCATTTAGTCAAGTTTCATTTCCTGTGGTTTGTAGATTTCTTAAGTGTGAAGTAACGAACCCCAAACAGTTAAAATTCTTTACCTAAAAATGGATGCAATGAGGAAAAAAATAGGTATTTTTGTAACTTCTATGGGGAAGTGAGACTGGGGTTCCACTGATCAGTTCCTTGTTGCTGTGCACACGAGGCCAGCCCCTCTGCGGGAAGGTCCATGACACTTGGAGTTCAGATCTCCTTGCTGGGCATCTCAGGAGGTGACAAAATGAGACCCATTTTCTGACAATTCAGACAAAGTGTCTGCTTTTACTTTCATGTAGTGGGAGAACAGTCAACAGTGCAGTTTCCACCAGAACCCACTATTTATCTCAGTCACACACCTCTCTAATTTTGTACAAGAGTTGTTTATCTTCCATACAGATTTTTCTGAGTCTTTGGCCACAGATGAACAGAAAACCGTTGAGATAGGAAGGTGAGAAAAAAAAGAAGGGAAACTTATCCTGAGTTTGCTTTCTTTCCATTCCCTTAACCTTAGGGCAGACAGTTTTTTTGTTTGTTTGTTTTGTTTAGTTTTGTTTTGTTTTTGAGACGGAGTTTCTTTCTTTCACCTAGGCTGGAGTGAAGTGGGGCAATCTCAGTTCACTGCAACCTCTGCCCCTTCCCTTGCAGCAAGTCACCTGCCTCAGCCTCCAGAGTAGGTGGGACTACAGGTGCGTGCCACCATGCCCAGCTAATTTTTGTATTTTCAGTAGAGACAAGGTTTCGCCATGTTGGTGAGGCTGGTCTCTAACTCCTGACCTTAGGTGATCCACCCACCTCAGCCTCTCAAAGTGCTAGGATTACAGGTGTGAGCCACCGCGCCTGGCCAAGGTAGACAGTTTGAGGGTTCATGGGAGGCCTTTTATTACGGAAAATGCTACTGGGGGTAGTAGATGACTTTCAGTGAACACCTTGTCCCCAAATTCTTTATGGGACTTTTTGGTTGGCACAGCTCCTTCTGTCGGGTCTTTGTTTTCAATGAGAGCTTCCTTGACCTCTTTCTGCAAAACTGCAACCTTTCCTTCAAGTCTTACTTCCTTGTGTGTTTTGGTTCTTGAAACCACTTGTCACTCTCTACATATTATATAATTCACTTGCTTTTTGTCTATCTTCCCCTTCTGTAAGGTAAGCATCATGAAGGCAGGGATGTTTGACCATTTTGTGTCCTGCTGCAAATATAATGAATGCCTAGGATGGAGCCTGACATATAGGAGGCACTCAATGAATATTTATTAAATGGGGAATGAATACTTGCTCTTTTCAATCTTGCTGAAGCAAGTAGATGCATCAATCACTTCTTAGCCTTTGGCTAAGATCAAGTGAAGCAGATGAATCAGAAACTGGATGTTACATCTTTTTCTCTTTGTTTTCTGCCCCCAGCTCCTTGCACAATGCTTGGACTATGTAGGAACTGAAAAGTAATGGTTGTTTGGCTAAAGTATGCATGTGTGAATGAATGATTGAGTCTGGTTTACAACGTGACTTGGATATAAAAACTGTTGTTTATTTGGGTACTTAACACATATAAAGCAAACCATGCTGATCCACAGAGAGTCAAAGATGAGTCAGACATGGGTCTTGCCTTCAAGATGCTAAATGTACTTCCTTTGTCCTGGGTTTACTTTCTTTCTGTTCCCTTAACCCTAGGACAGTCTGTGGGGTCACAGGAAGACTTTTCTTAGGGGAAATGCTCCTGAGGGCTGTAGATGATGACTTTCAGTGAAGACCTGGTCTCTAAACTCTTTTATGGGACTCAACTATCATAGTTTGCATTTTAGTCTAAAGAGTCTTATCATTTTGTCTCTATTTCGAATAATAGTAATTGGATTTTCACTGTTGTATAAATTCTTCTAAAGAAATGAAGGTTGAGCGAGTGCAGTGGCTCACGCCTGTAATCCCAGCACTTTCGGGGGCCGAAGTGGGTGGATCCCTTGAGCCCAGGAGTTGGAGACCAGCTTGAGCGACATAACAAAACCCCAACCTACAAAAAAAGAGAAAACATTAGCCAGGTGTGGTGGTGTGTGGTTGCAGTCTCAGCTACTTGCGAGGCTAAGGTGGGAGGATCTCTTGAGTCTGGGCTGCCAAGACTGCAGTGAGCTGGGATTGTGCCACTGCACTCCAGACTGGGCGACAGAGTGAGACCAGACTCAAAAAAAAAAAAAGAAAAAAAAAGTGAAGGTGGCAACATGCTTGTCGCTGGAGGTTTATTAGAGGAACATAGATGTGCAAGTGATACGTTCCCTGTTCCAAAAACTTAAAACACCAGTGAACAAGAGGCCATGGGCTATAATATATATTAACGAAAAGAAAATGTTTCTAGAATGCACTTACAGATCTTGCATTATTAAGTGTAAGTAGGAGAAAGTTGGTTGGTTTTCCATCTAGGTTCTAGATTTTTTTCCACCCGTTAAGTCTGTCAAAATTGCCCTAGAATCCAAGGAGATGTTTCTCTGTTGACCAGGGGTGGGGTGGGGATTTGGGGCTGGAGGTGTCTGTCTTTGGGAGGGTAAGGCCAGCAATGGTATGCTCCGGGTCTGAAGTGAAGGGAGACTTCCTGGCCTGCCTATTCAAGATGTACCAATCTGCGTCCAGTCCTCTGCCATTTTGCCTTGAGAAGGTGTCAGGCTAATGAGATAGGATTTCCAAGTACTCAGCACCCTCCTAGGCCGAATTTGTCAAGTGGTGTTACCACCCAGGGTTTGAAAACCCTGGCATTCATCCTCCTCAGAGTCACTGGAGAGCAATCTGTGCTTTCTCCTCTCTACATGGGCAGAGAGCAAATTGCTTCCAGATTTTTCTGTTTAGAAAATTTAACAGACCATTTATTGTTCATAAATGAGAAAATACAAAAATACATAAAATGAGGTTTTGATTTAGTCCTCTGTATTCAAAATAAGCCTGATGTGTTGTTGATGGACTGGGCACATGTGCCTTAAAGGGGAGCTGAGCTGTACCTGTGCAGCAAGCTGTTCAGCCTTGACATTGTGCCCACCCACCCATGGGACACCTCAGTAATCTATTTAGTATTACTTATTCTTCTCCATCCAATCCTATGTCTTCATAACACAGTGGGAATGGAGGCATGGAACTTTCCAGAAGTTTACCCAGGTTGCAAGGTGAACCAGTTACTGGTTAACAGCAATGAAATTTTCAGTGTGCACAAATTGCAGCAGAATTGCCTAATTTTTTGTGTGTGCCACAAGATGCGTTTCTACACTCTTTCACTTTCTTTTAATATTTGTTGGTTTAAAATTTAATGTTGGCCCTTTGTAAAAATTACTTAGAGGAGGAGGAATTCTGAAGGTGACGTTAACATCCAAAATCAGAAGTAAAGTGATGGTCTTTAAATGTTTCCATCCTGAAGGAATCTCTCTACCCACTTCTTACTCTTACTTCCTTCCCCACATAGGAATAAAAGATGAACTTGTATATTGCATGCCAGGGACCCGAATGTCCAATCACCTGTCTCCTTGGAGTGCACCTCTCCTTCCATTCTGATGACGTGGAAGGTGGAAATTGTCATCTAGAAATTTCAACCGATGGTCACAAAGACTCCCAAGAGAGAAAATCCAAAGTTTTCAAATCTCAAAGATGGTTGTTGTTGGCATTGTTTTTGCTATTTACCCATGTTTTCCTGAAAACCTTTAAATGAAGTGAAATTTTGACCCTGGAAGTTCCCTGTGAAGTCAGCCTCTTTATGGCCCCGCATGCCCCACACTCTCGTTCAGGGTGGTGTAGGAGCCACCATACCTTGCTCTGCTCCTCAGTGTTTCCTGGTAAATCAGTTGCGCCTCCAGAATTTGTATCTAGGAGGAGCACAGGGGCCAGAACAGGTGAAAAAGACATTAAAGGACTTGTCCTGAAGTCGTTCCTGCACAGCACTTTATGGAAGATGAGAAAATATCAATTGTTTATATCAAGGATGGGGAGGAGGAGCTGATGGAGTTGGAGTGCATGGCCGACATTCAGCACCCAGCCCCTCTCCCCTTGCCCTTCACTTCAGTGCCTGTGACCCCACTTCTGGCACCTGCATGCCTTTCCGTAAAGGCTTCCTCTTACCCCAGAACCTGCCTCAATCCCTTGAGGAGTAACTGTCACCCAATCCCTGATCAGACTTTGTGAATAAATACCGCAGCTCACTTGCCCTCGGGTAGGTAGCGGTGGAGCTGGCTCCCAGGGATCCCCAGGAGGGTTAAGTCCCAGCCCCTACAGGAGTAGCAGCTGCATAAATCCTGTGGCGGCTACTTTCCCTCCCCTGTCTCGGCTCCCCACCTCTCCTCCTGTTCCCTTCACATATGAACTGCTTCCCCCTGAATCCGTGCCTCAGGGTCTGCTTCTAAGGGAACCTGAACTAAGAGAGGGTCCCTTGGCACAATCACCGTATTGAATGCAACCATAACATATTTTAAAACATTTGTGCCAGGTCCTCAGGAGGCTGAGGCAGGAGAATCACTTGAATCCGGGAGGCGGAGGTTGCAGTGAGCCAAGATTGTGCCACTGCACTCCAGCCTGGGTGACAGAGAAAGACTTGTCTCAAAACAAAACAAAGCAAAACAAAACAAAACAACACAAAACAACATTTGTGAGCCTGACTGAGATAGCAGGGAAAAAAAAAAAAAAACCTATCAAAAATAATTAAAACACTAAATGCAAACTATCTTCTTTGACTACTTACTACCTGCTATGGTTTGGATATTTGTCCCCTCCAAATCTCATGTTGAAATTTGATCCCCAGTGTTGGAGGTGGGGACTAAAGGGAGGTGTTTTGGTCATAAGTGCAGATCCTTCTTCACGAATGGCTTAGTGTCAATCTTGATGGATTGAGGGAGCTCTCACCCTTAGGTCCCATGGGATCTGATTGTTGAAGAATCTGGCACCTCCTTTTCTCTCTTGCATCCTCTCTCAACATGTAATGTCTGCACATGCCAGCTCCCCTTTTGCCTCAGATGCTGGTGCCATGCTTGTGTAGCCTGCAGAACCATGAGTCAAATAAACCTCTTTCCTTTATGAATTACCTAGCCTCAGGTATTTCTTTATAGCAATGTAAAATGGACTAAGATGCTACCCCACTGACTGGTCAAAATGGTAGCATTCTCAAGCTTCTTAAAATTCCTTTTCTGAACACAGTTTTCTGACCTTTTCTGAACACAGTGTTCTATCCTATGCATCCATGGAGGGGCACTTAATGATTAGTGAAAGGGAAGGGGATTTTTTCAGCTTGAAGTTGGCTATGGTAAAGCATATCTACTTAGTTACTGCCGTAGTTCAGCTCAACTTGAACGTGCTTATTTGAGCGTAAGAATGGATTTAAATCATAAAATCATTTATTTTTGAATTAGCCAATGTGGGCCAAAACATTTGGATTAACTGCTGTTTGGTTCTGTGTGAAATAGAATACATAATCAGATATTTTGTTTTGAGCCTTGAAAAAACAACAGCTAAGAAAAGAGTCTTAAAGGAAACTAGCTAAGATCACCTCTGGTTTCTTATCCTTCACCACAGATTAATGATGAGAGCAAGAGATAATCAAATGCAGCAGCAGTATGTTAATAAAGACCTTTCTCAAATGAATTATGGCTTTCATTAATGAATTAATACATAGCTATAATTAATAATTAGGGTTAATATGCAGCCTATATTCCACACAGATATTCAGAAAATAGGAAGTAATTCTGAAGACCTTAAAGGTGATTTCAACTGCTTATGACTGATATTACAACCAGAGCAAACTCAGCTGTAGATGTGTTTTTGTGACTTGCAAAGTTTTTGAAAATTGGTTGCCAATGTTTAAAAACTGGAAAATTTCATGTAAAAAACTAGGTTCCAATTTCTCTTGAGAAATTGTAAGAACTAGCCAAACCAGGCCTGCATTCCTAAGCAGTGAAAAAAAAAAAAACAACCAGAGTTGCCTTTTTAGCTGGTACTTCCCTATCCTGCCTGGCCCCTGCAGGCATTTGGGGTTTAAATGCCAGGCTTATGACGTTAGAAGAAATATGAGATAAAAGGAAGAAACACAAACAAATAATAAACCTTACAGTTTTCAGGCAAGAAGAAACTCTTCCTTGCATATTTACAGTTGTGTGGACAGTGTTGTGTTTTTGCTTGGTTGTCAGAAATCTCTTCTTTGGCTGTGGTCTGAGGAGCAGGTAAGAGCGTGTGGGGTCATTGCTATGGAAACAGGAGAAAACACTAGCATCAAGCTTGTGGGCGTTAACCTCACCCAGTGATCTTGACACGATTCCCTGAAGTTTCCTGCAGTTACATTTTACTGTGTATAAGCAGCTAATACTATACTATTTAGGGGCTTTTTGTGATTTCAGTAATGAATAATTACAAAATATTTTGCAACTCTGAAGATTGCCACCAGGAAATGGAGCCACACAGACGGCTGTGGCTGCACAGCTAGAAATAACAGTTCTGGCTTGCACCATGATGGCACAGGTGTTTGGAGGTCTCAGGAAAAGTTCCAGAACCATGGGCTTTTCTCCCAGAGCTCTTCCTTGAAAGGGGGACTGAGAGGCCGCTGTGTGCTCCTGAGAGGCTGGAGTGAAGAACAGCTTCTGCTCTTGCTCAGCAAGGCTGGTGATGTGAAATTGCCTTTGAGAACATTTGCCTGCCTGGCTGTGTGCCTGGCACCTTTTAGTTAGTCTTTGATCAAGCATGACTCCAGTGTGCATAGTAATCATGGAAATTTTCAGCTTTCCTCTCCAAGGAGAAAATGATAAAAGGAACAAACTTTCCTTGGCTTTTTCTGAGCCATGGAAACAGAACAGTTCTAAGACTCAAAGCGTCAGGGCACATGTTGCAAAGGCCTGATTCTAGTATTTGGCCTTAATTGTAAATACCGTGGCAATGGTTCATTTGGTCACAAGTTTAATTTGTCCATGTATTCATTAAGCATTTATGGAGCCTTCCCTCTACTCAGGGATTGCGAGTTTTCTCTTCTTGGTTTTGTGTTCAGCCAAGGCCAGTTATGAAGCCGCACCCTGATGGCCATGTTTCTAGAAGTCGATGCATCACATTTTTTTCTGTGCCTGAATTCGTTTCACAACTGCCGTGCTCCAAGTGGGCTCACAGTATGTGGTTTCTCCCAATAACCTGAAAAGTCTTAAAGAAGATGGATAATTGCATTAACTCCTTCAGGTGACTATAACTTTCTCAGCTTCCTACCAATTCTAATCCACTGGTGGTGTCCTGAGTTAATCTGGTCCAGCTGCCATATTTGATTTTAGCACATTCAGGGCCGTATTATCTTAATCGGTCTTTTCTCACAACTGAACACAAAACCTCTGGTATCCACGTTACCCTTGATACCATGGCAATAACAATAGCTAACATTTTCTAAGTAGTGTTCTTGCAATGCATAACGTGCCGTGCTAAGTGCTTTACATGGATTTTTTACTTAATCCTCTTAACAGCCCTAGAAAGTAGTGCTATATTTTCTCCCCTTTGCAGATAAGAAAACTCAAGCTTTAAAAGTTAATTTAACCAAGGTCACATGGCAAGAAAGAGCTGGAGCCAGGACTCAGTCCAGGCCTGGTTGAGTCCAAACCCCTATACTTTTCGTCATTTCCACAACTCTGCAAAAACCAATATGTATCTGGACAGAGTTGAGAATTTCTCTCTACAGCGAGAGTGTTGATTTTGTATCTTTCTGACTTAGTGAGTTTATCAGCAGGGATCTGGGATCCGGTGTTCTTTAGAAAGCCTAATCCTCCTGATTTCTGTCAGGAAGGAGCTCTGCGGGAGGGTGAGCTCAAGGAATTTTCCCTGTGCATAGAAAGTCATTCTTTGACTGAGATGAAGTATAGAAATGAGAGTCACTGCTTTTTTTTTTTTTTTTTTAAACATTTGAAGTTGAATATCTATGTTTTAAATCTGACTTCACTCCATCAAAATATTAAGTTTAAGTCTGGTAGAATCAAAGACAACAAACATCCCTTGAACTTGGCCCTTCTCTCTGACTGTACAACTTCTGTTTATGGTGCTACCATCCACCCTGGCTTCAAGCTTCAAGGTCACGTTGGATTCCTTCTTTCCACTTCACCTCTGTATGAATCTTATTGAGTTCATTTGCTGTATTTCTCATACCTATTCCAAATTTTCCAGTCTTGGTATCACACTCTGGTTTGGGTTATTATTCTCTTACACCCAAGCCGTTTTCATTATCTCCTAACTTGTCTTTCTGTGTCCAGGTTTTACCTGTTCTTATAAACCCTACACGCCACTGTCAGAGTATCTATTCACCTATTAAAATCCCACCTAGATGTGAGGGTACAAGTCAAATTCTACAGTCTCAAGGAAGTCAATACGTACCTATGAAAAAAGTAATCTCTCCAGTCCCCTTCTTATGGCTCATAATTTATGGTTATGTGTGGGTCTATCTGTTTTGTTTTGTTTTTTTGAGATGAAGTTTCATTCTTGTTGCACAGGCTGGAGTGCAATGGCACAATCTCGGCTCACTGCAACCTCCACTTCCCGGGTTCAAGCAATTTTGCCTCAGCCTCCCGAGTAGCTGGGATTACGGGCACGCACCACCACGGCCGGCTAATTTTGTATTTTAGTTTTATATTTTAGTAGAGACAGGGTTTCTCCATATTGGTCAGGCTGGTCTCGAACTGCTGACCTCAGGTGATCTGCCCTCCTCGGCCTCCCAAAGTGCTGGGATTATAGACATGAGCCACTGCCCCAAGCCATGTGTGGATATAGCTTATCTCACATGGCAGAGATGGCCAGATATTTATCCAATATTCATATACTGCTCAGATTATAGACGTAAGCCACTGCCCCAAGCCATGTGTGGATATATCTTATCTCACATGGCAGAGATGGCCAGATATTTATCCAATATTCATATACTTTAGCCAGAGAATCCTAATATTGTCAAGTGCAGTTATAGCCCAAGCTCTAAAATGACATTTCCCAGCCTCCTTATAGATAGGGCTGGCCAATGATATACTAGCTGAAGTTGTCAAGTGTCTTGATTTGGTTCCCCCAGAAGTAGATCCTGAGACAAGGATTCTAGTACGGCTTGCTTAATTTGGAGGTTGTCTCAGGAAGTATCAGTAGTATAAAGAGGCCAATAAAGCATTGCTTATTAGGAACAGAATCACTTTTGGTGACTGGAGTTTCATCCTACTGGGGAGCTCTGGGATGTAGCTCAGACGTTAGAAGTTTCCTTCACTATCCTTAACACTTAATACTGAACTTATTCTAAAATTGGAGTAGAGTGCATTGTGAGGGTAAGAGCAAGGGAATATGGTTGAGTTTTTAAAAAATATTATTTTCACTTTTACTGTGAGCGTGTATGACTTCTTGAAATTTAGTGATACAACAAAATAGAAGAAAGCTAATGGTTTAATGCTGTGTAGAAAGAAGTAGGATATAAAATTATTTACCATACCTGTAAGTACAGAACACAACAACTGATGCATAGTTTTAGGGAATGGAGGAACTAAACCGGAATGCTCACAATGCGTATGCAATAAGTATTTGTTACTCTTAAATAAGTATCGAGAGGCCGGGCGTGGTGGCTCATGCCTGTAATCCCAGCACTTTGGGAGGCCGGGGCGGGAGAATTACCTCAGGTCAGGAGTTCGAGACCAGCCTGGCCAACATGGTGAAACCCCAAACCCCATCTCTACTAAAAATACCAAAATGAGCCGGGCGTGGTGGTGGGTACCTGTAGTCCCAGCTACTAGGGAAGCTGAGGTGGGAGAATTGCTTGAACCTGGGAGGGAGATCATTGTGCCCTGCATTCCTGTACTCCAGCCTGGGTGACAGTGCAAGACTCCATGGCAAAAAAAAAGAAAAAATCAGAGTTAAGAATGAATTCATTTATTTTCCAAATTTTCTGTAATGAGCTTCTACCACCTTCCTAATGAAAAAAATAAAAAATAAAAAACTGTATACAAATAAGAATGATTTTACAACTCAAAACAATAATGCTGGTGAAGAGGCTTTCATGCTTTTGCTGGGAAGACTTCGAATGTAGCAGTGTCAACAGTGGGGCTCCTGGAAAGCTTCTTCCAGAGAGTATGTCCTTTCTCCTTCTTGCTGTCTGGAACATTGACAGGATATTATGGCAGCCACCTTGGACTAGGTGTTGACCCAAGAGATGAAACCATGTGTTAAGGATACTGGAGGAAATGCACAGGAGATGCCTGCACCTCTGATGACCAAAGAGCAGCAATACTAACCCTTCACTGCCTACCCACTGGCCCTCATTATGTGTAACAGTCAAACAATGTGCCAATGAAAAGAATCAAACTCCATAAAAAAATTTGAAGACATGTATTCTGAGCCAAATATGAATGACCATGGCCTGTGACACAGCCCCAGGAGATCCTAAGAACATGTGCCCAGGTGGTCAGACTACAGCTTGGTTTTAAACATTTTAAGGAAACATAAGATATAAATTAATACATGTAAGATGTACATTGCTTCAGTCTGGAAAAGGTGGGACAACTCGAAGTAGGCGGGTTTCCGGGTCACAGGTGGATGCAAAGATTTTCTGCTTGGCAAGTGGTTGAAAGTATTAAGGTATTATCTAAAGATGTGGAATCAATAGAAGGGAGTGTCTGGGTTAAGATAAGGAACTGTGGAGACTAAGATTCTTATTACGTAGATGAAGCCTCCAGATAGCAGGCTTCAGAGAGACTAGATGGTAAATGTTTCTTAACAGACTTTAAAAGGTGCCAGACTCTTAGTTAATTCTCTCTTAGATCAGAAAAAAGACCTGGAAAGGGAAGAGGATTCTCTGTAAAATATAGGTTTTCCTCACAAGAGACAGCTTTGCAGTGCCATTTCAAAATGTATCAAAGAAATATATTTTGGGATAAAATGTTTTTATTTCTTTCAGGTCCTGCTGTCTGTCAGGTTGTTATCTTATTGCCACACAGAGTCTGTTTGGTCAGTCTTACGGTCTCTGTTTTAACGCTAATGCTAGTCAGCTGTGCCTGAATTCCAACGAGAACAATGTAAACTGAGGCATGTCTGATCATGCATTCCCATCATGGCCTGAACTGGTGTTTCAGGCTTATTTTAGAATGCCCTTGGCCGAGAGGAGGGGTTCATTCAGTTGGTTGTGGGGCTTAGAATTTTTTATTTGGTTTACAAATGAAACCTACCATGTTGTTTATACTGCCATTATTTGTGTTACCATTATTTGTAGACAAACCTCATCCTCATTTGTGTTTCTGAGATCAGGAAGCTTCTTTGGGTGCATGGTCTCTGTGTCTTTTTTAATCTCTATCATAGCATCCATGCAGTGCACATAGAACCAAGTCCTCGATAAATATTTGTGGAATGAAGAAGCTGAATTCCACCAACTTGGAGAATGGTGTGGAAAGCACTGGGCTAGATGACATGGGTTCTGAAGATGAAAAGAACAGCATCTCATTCTCAAAGAACTGATAATAAAATTGCATGTGGGTTGTGGGTGTGTCACTATTTGCCACCAACGCACCTGGGTGGGGTCAGACAGAAGATGCCTGTCTTCTGTGTCTCAATAAAACACAAGATGCCCATTCATTTCTGGTTTTCTCCTGGTATCATTGGCTCTTTGGTGTCTGCTGGAAAAGCTGGGCTTTTCCCAGTGTTACCATGACGTCTGAGCTTTGAGAGCTATTTCTTTTCCCCTTGGAGCCTGAGAGAGATTATTCCAATGATATCTGAATAGCTTGAGTTTGCTGGGTATCAACACAGAGGAAGTGGTTCCCTAGCAACAGGCGCCTCTGAAAGCCTCTTAGCACTCAGTACTTCTCCGGGCTTTTTGTTTCCCCTTGTCCATGCTGCCTGTCAGCAAATGGCCAGAGTGATTGCACCTGCTCCGAATTAGGGCCGGTCAGTTCGACCCCAGCAGTTCAGTTTTACTAAGTCAAAGGGCTCTGTTCCTCTTTCGGTCAAGCTTCCTTGTGAGGCCTGGGGCCTATTTTGCTCCTGGTTAGACCATAATTACCTCAGATCACACTTCCTTCTTTGTTGTCTAGATCTGACCAGAAATGGAAAATACCGAAGTGACTGAGATCATTTTAATTGAATTAGTAAAAGAATACTTTCTTGTATGCACATCTTTTCAAATATGCTAAACCTCTTAAGAAAATGTTTTGTATCGCCTTTTTTTTTCCGCTAAAAATGGATTCTCGCTCCATTCTTTCAGTTTTTCCGCAGACTTAACAAATTCTGCCTTCCTTAAATATGTCAGCATCCCAATACATATATGAATATATGAGTTGGTTGGAGCAATATTAGAGGGTGTTTCCCACATTGCCTTGGGGTCTAGAGACAGCCCTTACTGAGGGCATTGGTCATTGGTACAGACCATGCTATAGAACTCTGAGATGAGTCCAGAATTGTTGACTGCAAATGCCTTGTTTCATTTTCAAACAGCAATCCATATTACTGTTTGAATTAGCAATCTTTTTTTTTTCTTTGAGACGGAGTCTAACTTTGTCACCCACGTTGGAATGCAGTCGTGTGATCTCAGCTCCTCTGCAACCTCTGCCTCCCAGGTTCAAGTGATTCTTCCTGCCCCAGCCTCCCGAGTACCTGGGATCACAGGCACCCACCACCATGCCTGGCTAATTTTTTTGCACTTTTTTATAGTAGAGATGGGGTTTCACCATGTTGGTCAGGCTGGTCTTGAACTCCTGACCTCAAGTGATCCGCCCACCTTGGCCTCCCAAAGTGCTGGGATTTACAGGCGTGAGCCACCGCACCTGGCCTGAATTAGCAATTTTATAGGAGATGCTTATACGTCTCTGCCTACCAGTTGGCTAGTATCAATTTGTGGCACTGAAAATCTGGCCAGACTGTGGTGATGAATGACAGTAATTATAATGACTAAATTGTAATTGAGCCTAACAGCTCCCAGAATTCTTCTCGTCTGTAACTTTTAAAATATTTTCTTTCCTTCATTCATTCAACCAACAAATATTTGTAATTGTAATTGAGTGTCTACTATGTGGAAGACATTCTGTTATGTCTTGTGGGAAAAACATGAATGACCCATCTTAGGAAGATCTCCATTTCAAAGAGGAGAAAATGGAATGTCAATCAGTACAACCTCTATGAAAAACAGTATGGAGACCTCTCAAGGAACTAAGAGTAGATCTACCACTTGATCTACCCAGATCTACCCAGCAGTGGGACTGCTGGGTACCCACCCAAAGGAAAAGAAGTCACTATATCAACACCTTGCACTCATCTGTGTATCGCAGCACAATTCACAATTGCAAAGACATGCGATCAACCTAAGTGCCCATCAAGCAAGGAGTGGATAAAGAAAATGTGGCATATATATACTATGGAATACCCCTCAGCTATAAAAAAGAATAAAATTTCTTTTGCAGCAACGTTATTGGAGCTGGAGGCCAGTATCCTAAGTGAAGTAACTCAGGAATGGAAAACCAAATACTGCATGTTCTCACTCCTAAACGGAAGCTAAGTGATGGGCATACAGAGTGGCACAGTGGACATTGGAGACTCAGGAGGAGGGAGGGTGGAGGGGGGTGAGGGATAAAAACTTCCCTATTAGGTACAATGTACACTATTCGGGTGACAGGTACACTGAAAGCCCAGACTCCACCACTATATAATTCATCCATGTCACCAAAAACCGCTTGTACCTATAAAGCTATTGAAATAAAAAAATTTTTAAAAAGTGGGTAAGATGTGTACACATGTAACTAATGACTGTCAAGCAAGATCACAGCCTAAAGAAAGATAAGCCATGCATTACAGGCAATTTGTTTAATTCCCTCTTCCCCGAGAGGGGAGTGGTGGAGTTTTAGGGTGATCCACCTTGCAGAGTGATCAACTGGAGAGGAGGGAGGAGAGCTGAGAAGGTTGTGTCTGTTCTGCAGATAAATCGAGGGCTTGTTTCCAACACTATTAGTCGGATTCTTATTGTTAACCTTTCCGTTCGTTAAAATAACAAAGCAGTAAAATCCCCTCTGTGTCATGATATTCATTTCCACCCAATGGGTTATTTTTAATCAATGTTAAGAGCTTGACATGTGTCAGCCAAAGTGACGTGTAACAGAAATCAGGGAGAAAATTTATCTGGGAGCTGGGAATAGTAAAAAAATAATAAACGCTATCTTAGGGGAAATTGGAATTGCCACTGTTTGTCTCATTTTCCTCCCAGGCATTATTTTCCACTTGTAAATGAGAAAAAGGAAGAAAAATACGTCTCAGTAGCCAAGCCCTCTGGGAGCGAGTTTCTCCCTTTAGCAGCCACATCCCCCTACAAGCTGAGAAGTCTCTCCAGGGTCCTGTGCTCAGTTACAATCACGGTCACGGTGAACCAGAAAGAATGAGTTATAAATGAATGGAGGTGTGGGGGCGAGAAAGGACCATCTAAAGCAGACAGCCATGACGTGTTCTTTTTCAGGCTTGCTTAGACGAATGGGAAGCGGAAACCTAAAAGCCGTTCTTGGTGTATACAGGTGACAAGCCCTTGGGGATCATTTCAGACTTACTAAAATAGCCACTGCCTTCTGTGCAGCTGACACCTCTGGAAGATTTATGAAGTGGAGAATGCGAGACAGGCAATAAAGGAGCTTTTTGTAGCCAAATAAGTGATTTGCACCGTTGGGCAGAAAGGACAGTCAGGTCGTGCCCATGAAAAGAACCACATTTCTCCAGCAGTCCTGAATCACAAGGCTGGGGCCCTGTTGTAACTAAGTGGTTCCTCAGGCATAGTTCCCTCTCCCCACCACACTCAGTATTTTACATTTTGAATCAAATCACGCACAAGGAAGATAATGGCTGATTATTGTTTTTAGAATCCCGGAAATGGATTCCCCATGACATTTGGTGAGCAGGTAGGCACCAGGCTTTGACTCCTATGCCCATTCACACAAAGTAAGGAAATTAATATTTATTGAGTGCCTACTAGACCAGACATGCTTTGTATATCCATTCTTATAATTAGGAGGCAATTTATTTCCTGCTTTGCATAGCTGGCCATAAAGATGATGGGACAGAGGAAGCGTTTAGGAAAGACCTCTCCTGTCTGATGCACAAAAGGAGGAAGGTTTTGTGTTTTGTAGTAAGCACACTCATACCAATACCTGCATTTGTATAGCATTCTTCATAATGCTTTCACGATCATTTTGTTTAGAACTGTCATTAAAATGCCTTGACATAGATGGGACAGATAGAATTTTCACTTTATGGGTAAAGAAATTGAGTCATAGAGAAATTAAGTGATATGTTAATGTCATATGGCAAATGAGAAGCAAAACCAAGAGGAGATTTTCACATTTTCTGAGTTCCAGTGCAGAGGAGAACATCAGACATATCTGTATTATTTATTTCTGTTAGTGTACGAATGTACATGGTGTAATGTGTCTTAGCAGGGCAGGCAGCATACACATGAAAGAACAACATGAGCCGTGCTGGATGCAAATCCCAGCTCAACCTCTGGTTTGTTGTTTGATTTTGGGAAATGTCTTTATCTGTAAAATAGATAGAAATAGATAAATGACCTACCTCATCAGCTAGGTGTGAAGATAACACAATGTAATGTATGGAATATACAACACCGGGTATAGTAAAGGGTTAGAGAATTAAATGAGAAGAGTGCCTGGAACATAGTAAGTGTTTGATAAATGTTAGCCATCATCATTGTTATTGTACCATCATAAATTTTCAATAAATGTTAGTCTCTTCCCCCACGATTCTACTATCTTACTGCAATAACAGGATTACGTATACAGAGTGAGAGAGAATAAGAATACAAAGACACAGAGGAAATATCCTTCATTCTTACTCTTGATCTCTCCTTCTCATGACTGGTATCACTAGGCAATTTCTAAGTAAGTAATACAATAGCAGCTATAAAAATTCTTGGACAGCTGTTTTCTTATGTTTTTGCCCAAAGGGATGTTGTTGAAATTGCCTTCTTGAGGAATTGTTTCCTAAAAGCCTGCAGTTGTTGTGGAGTACTAAAATCATGTACCTGCAGGTCTGTGCATGATTAGTTTTATGTGTAACCTGAGTGGGCCTTGGGGTGCCAAGACATTTGGTCAGACATTATTCTGGGTGTGTCAGTGAGGATGTTTCTGGATGAGATTAATGTTTGAGTTAGTTTGCTGCATAAAACAGACTGACAGCCGGGCGCAGTGGCTCACGCCTGTAATCCCAGCACTTTGGGAGGCCGAGGTGGGCAGATCACTTGAGGTCAGGAGTTCAAGACCAGCGTGGCCACCATGGTAAAACCCTGTCTCTACTAAAAATACAAAAATCATCCCACTATGGTGGCATGTGCCTGTAGTCCCATTTACTCGGGAGGCTGAGGCACAAGAATCACTTGAAGCCAGGAGGCGTAGACTGCAGTGAACCAAGATCACATTACTGCACTCCAGGCTGGGTGACAGAGTGAGACTGTTTCAAAACAAAACAAAAAACCAAAAAACATACAAACAAATAAACAAAAACAAGACTGACCTCCCTAATATGGGTCTTTGACTGAAGACCTGAATAAAGCAAAAAGGCTAAGTAAGAGGGGATTCCTTCTGCCTGACTGCTTGAGCTGGGATGCTTGTCTTTTCTAGTGTTCAGACTTAGACTAACATTGGTTCTTCTTGGGTTTTAAGCCTGCCAGCTTTTGAACTGAAATTATGCCATCAGCTCCACTGAGTCTCCAGCTCACTAATTGTAGATCTTGGGAATTCTCATCCTCCATAATCACATGAGCTAATTCCTTTTTAAAAAACTGTCTACCTACCTATCTACCTACCTATCTCCAATCAGTTCTGTTCCTCTGGAGAAACCTAATACAAAGTTCGGACCCAAGTAGTGGAGTGCTGCTGTAACGAATACTTAAAAATGTGGAAATGGTTTTGGAATTGGGTCATGGGTAGAGGCTGGAAGAATTTGGGGTGCACACTAAAATATGAACATTAAGGGCAATTCTGGCAAGGTCTCAGAAATGAGGATTGTGTTACTGGAAATTGGAGGAAAGATGATTCTTTTCATAAAGTAACAAAGAATTTGTGTGAACTGTGTTCTAGTGTTTTGTGAAAGACAATGTGTGAGTGATAGAATTGGATATTTAGCTGAGGAGCTTTCTAAGCAAAGTGTTGAAGGAGTGACTTGGTTCCTCCTGATTGCTTATAGGGAAATGTGGGAAAGAAACATTAATTGAAGAAGGAATTATTAAGCCAAATAAAACAAGAACTTGCAGACTTGGAAAATACTTCATCTATCCATATTGCAAAAAAAAAACACACCAAGGTCACGGCCAAACTATCACTTGATAGTGTTTATAGGGTTATATGAGCAGAAACACTGCCAGTTTGAACTGAAGGGGATGGAGACATAACAAAATGAAGGAAGGCTATTGGAATTCTTGGATTTCACTAGATGAGAATGTAGAGCTGCTTGGAACATGCACTATTCTCCCAGAAGAGAAAAAAATGATGCTGAAGTTGATTCAGAGCTCCTCGGGGCCAGGGCCTTGGTTTCAACCACTGGAAAGCCCCTACCTGAATCTTTGCAAGAGGACCATCCAGTGGAGCCTTGGGGACACAACCTTCTGACAAGACCCAGGATCTGCAAGAACCACAGGAGCAGGATCCCTGCCTGGAGCCATTGGGGTGATGCTGCCACCCCAGTGAGCCTGGAAGATGGGACATTGAGCCAAGGAGGATAATTTCTGAGCCTTAAGATCTAATGGGATTTGCCTTGCTAGGTTTTGGACTTGCTATCTGTCACCCCTTTCTTTCTTCTGAGTTCTCCCTTTGGAATGGGAACATTTATCTTATGCCTGTCCCAATGTTGTATTTTGGCAGTGTGTAATTTGTCTGGTTCCACAAGTTCACACCTGGAGAGGAATTTTGCTTCACGATAAATTATACCTCAAATTCCACTCATACCTGATTTAGATGATATTTAAAAGAGACTTTGGACTTTAGACATTACAGTTGGTGCTGGAACAAGTTAAAACTCTTGGAGCTGTTGAGATGAAATGAATATATTTTGCATACAAGAAGGATATGAATTTGGGGAGCCAGGGATATAATGCTATAAACTGAATTATGTCTCCCTCTAGCCACATCACAAATTCATATGTTGAAGCCCTAATCCTCAATGTGATAGTATTTGGAGATAGGGCATTTGGGAGATTTAGAAGATTCCCAATTAGGTTCAGATGAGGTGATGATGTTGGGTGATGTGAGTAGTACCCTTAGAAGAAGAGACATCAGTGAGCTTCCTCTCTCTCTCTTTCTCTCTTTGTCATGTGAGAACACAACAAGAAGGTGGCCATCTACAAGCCAAGAAGTGAGTCCTCACCATAACCTGACCATACTGGCACCAAGATCTTGCACTTCCAGCCTCTAGAACTCTGAGAAAATGAATTTCTGTTGTTTCAGTCACCCAGACTATAGGATTTTGTTATGGCAGCCTGAGCTAAGAGAGCCAGTCATTTGAAACTAGCCTAATTTGGTTTTGCATCTATTCTAATAGTTGTCTAATCCAAGTACAGAGCTCAGCGCAGCAAACCAATGTTGGCTCAAATTAATCAGAAGTCTCATGTGCCAGAGGACCCCAAAATGCATTTTATCTATTTATCTGTCAAAATTGGTACTTAATATGTAGCTTGGAAATTGTAGCTGTTAGAAATGGAAATTACCAGCTTACTTATCATATCTACCTAAGAAGAAACTACAGAAGCTGGTAGGGCTTTGTTGATGATCAATTACATTATTTAAGCAAACACATTTGGTGAAAGCACATTTTCCCCTTCTGCTAAAGCTGCTAGGAAGAAAAGCAAAGTAATCTCTTCATGTGTGAGACAAAAGAACATTCACCTAGCAGGACATTATAGAGCCACCATAAATCCTTTGAGTCCAAGCCAATTTGGAAGTGGAAACCATAGATAATTATGCTAGGTTAAGGGGGAAACAATTAAATCTAGATTAAAACTCCTTTAAAGCAAATTTTTTTCTTTAAAAAAAGGAGAAGAGGTGAGAACTGGGCAGTCACCTTGAAGAAAAGGAATGTGCCAATATCCTTTGGGAGTGTTCTGTCTCTTCTGGATGCTAGCCCAGGAATCATTAACTAGCTGTGTGACCATGAACAGTTTGACTATTTTGCTGATCTGAGCCTCAGTTTCCTTATCATTAAATTAAGGGGTTGAGATGTACCATCCATCATTCCAGTTTTCAAATTCTGTGATATTAACTAGGATTTATGCAAGGTGATATCCTAGGGAATCCAGCAGACAAGAAGAAAATCCATTGGTTTTATTTCACTTGCAGGAAAGCACCTCTTTATTATCCAGTATTTGCCACTCAGCTAGGTCACCTTGGGCCCATCTCAGAGCTCTATTGGTCCAGAGTTGACCAGTTCTCTGCTTTGTTTCCAAGAGAACTCAAGCAGATGGGAACCTTCCTCAAGAGATGTGGATCCAAAGAGTGTTTACTTTGGATATGCTAAAGTGATCAATGGAGGCATAGGGAAAGAACAGCTGATCACCTTCTACCATTCTAGAAAAATCATTCATTTGTGCACCCATTCATTTCACTGGCACTCACTGAGAGGCAGCATAGCGTGTGGTTAATGGTTCAGGCTCTGTATTCAGAAGCCCTGCGTTCAAATTCTGGTTCCATCACATATGCCTTGTGGCCTTGAGCAAGATATCTAATTGCTCTGTTCCTTCATCTATAGTCCTCATCTCAAAGGCTGGTTGTGAGGGTTAAATGAATTACTAAATGCAAAATATCTGTAACAATGCCCAGCTCATAGAAATTATTCAATGATGAGTATGGATTACCATGACCAAGCTCTGTATTATTGACAGATACAGATGGGATCTCTGAGAGATGTCGCTACGGACAAGATCAGCATCAGCATATGAAGAAGGAAGGGGTGGCAGTTAGGGTGAATTTCATGGAGGAAGCAATTTCATCTGAGTCTTAAAGTTAAGATAAGCCTTTGTTAGACAAAGAAAGAAGGTCACTCCAGGTAGTAGCAGCAGTGTTAGCTGAAGGAGGAAGGTGCAAGTTATGCTTAGATTCAGATGACTGTGCTGAGTGTGGCTGGAGTATAGGAGAAAGGGAAAGCAAGGTGGGAGATGAGGCTGGAAGAGTAAGTGAGGTCATGGAGGGCTCCAAGATGGGGGCAGTCTATGCTCCATGGAAGCCATTAGAGGTGTTTTAAGCTGGACAATACCATAATAAGGAAGCCCTCAGGTTTGCAGCAAGGCTGGAATTAGAATGATAAGGGAAGTGAAGGAACGGGATTGAACTCAAATCCAGGGTCTGGTGGATCTTGGAGGCAGTCTTGAGAGGAAAGAGAAATCTTGTTAATTTTTGCTTATTTCATGATTCCCAGCCCCATATCACTTCTTTATACTAGATTTCCTGACTAGTCCCACATTTGCTGAACCAAAAATTAGTCAGCTTTTCAAATCTGAATCACAATCTTTTAAAAGGGATTTAACACTTGCTATATGGAAAGCACTGTACCCAGAACAGACACAAAGATGTAAAGCATGGTGCTACCTAACCCTAAGGTTGCTGGTCTTGTTTGAGTTCAGAGGAGAAAGAGCTGTCTTTGGCTTTGTTAGTCAGAGAAAGCTGCCTGGAGGAAGTTGTCTTTGAGCTGGATGTTTAAAGATAGATACTATTATTATTATTATTATTATTGCTATTTTTGGAGACAGGGTGTTGTTCTGTCACCCAGGCTGGGGTGCAGTGGTGCCATCACTGCTCACTGCATCCTTGACCTCTCAGGCTCAAGCAATCCTCCCACCTCAGCCCCCCAAATAGCTTGGACTACCGGTGGGGTATGACACTATGCCTGGCAAATTTTTTAATTTTTTGTAGAGATGGGGTCTCACTATGTTACTCAGACTGGTCTCGAAATCCTGGACTCAAGCAATCCTCCCACCTCAGCCTCCCAAAGTGCTAAGATTACAGGTGTGAGCCACTGTGCCTGGACAAAGTAGGTGAAATGTTGGTAGACAGAGAACACTCTAGAAGGAAGTAACCACGTGAGCAAAGTTGAGGAAATGAGAATGCAAAAGGAAGGGCACTGAAAAGAAAGTAGTGCAACATGTGAACATGAGACGGTGAGAGCCTAAACTAGGGGGATATTGGCTGCAGCATGGCAAAAGGAGAAGCTGATGTGAGAAGAATTGTAAGGAAGAAGAAAGAGCTCTTGGTCACTAACTGGATAAGGGGTGAGTGAAGGTGAACACTGGGAAATGATTAGGAAATAATCCCTCTGAAAGGCAGGCAAAAATAGGTAGCAGGGATTTTGGAAAGTAAGGTGCTTAATGTCAAGATAAGACCTCCAAAAGAAAACTATTTCTAAGAGGCAGCTAAAAATGTGGATTGGCATTTTGAGAAAAAATTAGCATTTGAGATAAAGTTGAGTCTCAAACTTAAAGGCTACATGCCAACATTGGGAGTAGGTGGATTTTCTGGAGAACAGAAAATTCATTCAAAGAGAAGAAAGCATAATGCTTCTACTTTGACTGGAAACCTTTAAGGCGTTCTACCATTTCTAGCAATATGGAGGACTTTGTAATATGAAACTTATCCAGCTTACAGCAGAAAAAAAAAATCTAACTAGGCCGTACAAAATGTAAGATTTTTGTAAATCCACAGCTATTGTTAAAGAAAATAATAGAAATTCCCAGGGACCAAAAACAAAGAAGAAACTGAAAACCAGAGTAATAATTTTATAAATTACTATTATCACTGCTCTTGAGGCAGGTCTTAGTGATCTTCGGCTTTGGGTTTGGTGACCATCTGAATTGGGAGAGTATATTAGTTATCTTTGGCTATGTAACATATTACCACAAACTTAGTGACAAAAAAATACAACATGTATTTATGATGTTCCAGTTTCTGTGGGTCAAGAGGCTAAGCATGGCACAACTAGGTTGTCTGCTTGGGGTCTCAAATGACTGCAATCAAGGTGTCTGCTAGGCTGAGGTCTCCACTGGAGAAGAATCCACTCTTGTTGGCAGAATTCAGTTCTTCACAGGTGTAGGTAAGATCGAAAGCTTCTGTTTTTTTTTTTCCTGGTTGTCAGCCAGGAGGCCACCCTTAGTGCCACATGGGCATCCTAATATACACCACCCCAACATGTCAGCTTGCTTTGTCAAAGCCAGGAAGGGAGTGAGAGGCTCCAGCAAGATGAATAAAATCATCTTGGAATCATGTCCATCCTGTCACTCTTGCCGTCTTTTTTTGTTTGTTTGTTTTAAGACAGGGTCTTGCTCTGTTGCTCAGACTGGAGTGCAGTAGCATGATCACAGCTCATTGCAGCCTCAGCCTCACAGGCTAAAGCCATCCTCTGACCTCAGCGTCCTAAGTAGCTGGGACTACAGGCACCACAAAAAGTTAGTCACCACACCTGGCTAATTTTTGTATTTTTTGTAGGGATAGGTTTGGCCATATTGCCCAGGCTGGTCTCGAATTCCTGGGCTCAAGTAATCCACCTGCCTCAACCTCCTAAAGTGCTGGGATTACAGGCTGGGATTACAGGTGTGAGTCACTGCAGCTGGTCTCATATTCTATTGGTTAGAGCCAAGTTACAGGTCCTGCCTACACTCAAGAGGAGATTATTACTCAAGGGCATGAACACCAGGAGGTAGGGATCGTGGGGGCCACCCCAAAAATTAGACTGCCACAGGGAAAGGCCTGGGTGCTAGGAGAGGCATGGTGTTAGAAATAAGACCCTCGTGAAACCAAGATCTTGAGGAATGACACCCTTGTTAAAAGGGAGACAGCGATAAAGCTTGTCTGTCTCGGCATGCACGCTCAGGAGGAAAAAAGTCTGCCCTGAGAATTCATGATCACAGGTTATGCAATGCATGGGTTTGAGATTTAAGTTTACCTGTAGAGTACAATGACTTCCTAAGTTGAAAAATGAACATACAAAACATCCTAGATCAGTAAATCCTCCAGGACATCTGGCAAAAACAAATGCACAACCTCTTTGGAAAATATGCCCACAATCCTTTGGAAGGATACCCGCAGATAAAGCGGCATGGGCCATCCACTCAAGCAATTCCAAATTATAAACCCTGCAAGGAGCCGAGCCATAATGAGTTGGAGTTCAAGGCTATAGCAGCAGGATTCAACCTCCAAGAACTTGACTCAGTAGAGAGCAATACGCATTATGGGCTGATTTCTCTTCATACCCACTCCCCCACTGCCCCTCAAATTCACATGTTGAGCCCAAACCCCAGTACTTCACCATGTAACTGTGTTTGGAGATGGACCTTTAGAGAAGAGATGAGGTTAAAATCAGGCTGTTAGAGTGGACCATAATCCAATATTACTGGTGTCCTCAGAAAAAGAGATATTTGGACACACAAGATATATAGTGTTCAATACTTTGCTTTTCTACTGAAATCTGATTCCTTGGTTCTTATTCTAAAATGTAACATCATTACCTTGAGTTACTAAATAGTTCATATACTATAACCCCCAAAAGGAGTTAGAAGTATGTAGAGAATAGGCAGAATGTTTATATTTAGTTATATGGGCATGTAGAAGTAGACATTTCTCTCTCTCTTTCTCTCACTTGCTCTCTCTCTGTCACACACTCCTGGAATTGTTATTGGCTTTTTTTTTTTTTCTTTCTCTCTCTTTTAACTCCTTTTTAAAACAGACATACTATGGCAAAATCCTGAGTGCTTATCCACCCTATTCTGATTGGGCATAGGATGCCACTATTGTGTATGGGGATTAACTGGTGAAGGTAGCTAGTTTTGAAGCCAAAGGAGCATTGAAGAAGTAGTTGTGCTCCAGGAATTTCAAACTGTGTTGTATGAAACTTGGAACACATTTTCTCATAGAAGCAATAAGATAAGTTATGGTATTATTTCTAGATTGGTGTAAAGACTACTGAGTTCATCGTGCACCTGACTGCACACGAGCTATCATTTATCACAGTGTTTCAGTGGAAAACACATTCCGGTCGGGCACGGTGGCTCACGCCTGTAATCCTAACACTGTGGGAGGCCGAGGCGGGCGGATCGCTTGAGGTCAGGAGTTCGAGACCATCCTGGCCAACATAGTGAAACCCCGTCTCTAATAAAAATACAAAAATTAGCCAGGCGTGGTGGCAGGCACCTCTACTCAGGAGGCTGAGGCAGGAGAATTGCTTAAACCCAGGAGGTGGAGGTTTCAGTGAGCTGAGATCACGCCACTGTACTCCAGCCAGGGAACAGAACGAGACTGTGTCTCAAAAAAAAAAAAAAAAAAAGTAAGAAAAACACATTCCAAGTTCCAACCAGGGCGATTTGAAACCTCTTCTTAGAGCAGAACTAAGGATGTGTGCAACTGACATTTTGAATAGAGTAGAACTCCATGGTGTGGGGCTGTCTCTTATAGTGAAAAAAGGGATATCCCTGCCATATCCTAATCACACACTGGAGGGTCACTGGCAGAGGGGATTGATTTTTTTCGTTGTTGTTTTAATAAGTAATGAACAATAGCTAAAATCTCCATTTAGTTATTTTAGCCTTAGGTGGGCTGCTTGAAATCTAATGGTTGCAAGCAAAGTTTAGGGGTCAGCTAAGCATTTGGGCAGAGTTCCTGCAGAGAATTTAGGGCTTCCTGGTTTCTTGCTCCAGTTCTTCTTCTGCATATTTCTCCTCTTCCTTTTCCAGCTGCCATGGCCCCTGACTGAGCCCCACCCTAGTTCTTCAGGCCAAGAAGACTGAGGTTTGTTCCTTTCTTTTTCTTTCCCTCCCTCTTTCCTACCCTCCATCCCTCCCTCCTCCCTCCCTTCCTTCCTTCTTTCCTTCTTTCCTTCCTTCCTTCCTTCCTTCCTTCCTTCCTTCCTTCCTTCCTTCCTTCTTCTTTTCTTTTCTTTTTTTTTTTGAGACAGGTTCTCTCTCTGTTGCCGAGGCTGGATCGCAGTGGCGCAATCTCAGCTCACTGCAGCCTCCGCCTCCCAGTTTCAAGTGATTCTCCCACCTCAGCCTGCCGAGTAGCTGGGATTACAGGTGTGCACTACCATGCCTGGCTAATTTTTGTATTTTAGTAGAGACGGGGTTTCACCATGTTGGCCAGGCTGGTCTCGAACTCCTGACCTCAAGTGATCTGCCTGCCTCGGCCTCCCAAAGTGCTGTATTATAGGCGTGAGCCACCGCACCCTGCCAAGACTGAGGTTTCTATCCAAGTGTTAGACACACACCCTGCCTAACTCTGCACCCCCACGCTGATGGCATCATCTGACTTTAGGCTAAAAGCTGCAAAAATGGGAAACTCAGCTAATGCCATCCTCCTCCCAAATGTAGACCCTCCCTGCTCCAGTTTCTGCCTGCTTTTGGTCACTCGGATAGTTGGTTTGGGTTTTATTTTTTTTGTTTGTTTTGTTTTGTTTTGTTTTTTTAAGCTGGCAGTTGTTTTCTGTGGGAGAATTAATTTCATCATTACTGGAAGCAGAATTTCATCAACTTTCCCTCTATTTACTCCCATCCTCTTGAAAACCTATTTCCGTGTGAACAAACCCAGCTTTGCCTGCCTGTTTTCCAAAATTTGGACACCAAGCATATATTTTGAAATTATTTATTTATTTATTTATTTTGAGACAGAGTCTTGCTCTGTGGTCCAGGCTGGAGTGCAGTGGCACACTCTTGGCTCACTGCAACCTCCGCCTCCTGGGTTCAAGCAATTCTCCTGCCTCAGCCTCCTGAGTAGCTGGGACTACAGGCGCTTGCCACCACGCCCGGCTAATATTTTTTGTATTTTTAGTAGAGACGGGGTTTCACTGTGTTGGCCAGGATGGTCTCAATCTCCTGACCTCGTGATCCGCCCGCCTCGGCTTCCCAAGGTGCTGGGATTACAGGTGTGAGCCACTGCTCCTGGCCTGAAATCTTAAAAGTGATTTCATATCATTTTTAAAATCAATAACAGTGTCTTAAAAGCATAACTCAATTAGAGGCAAAACATCACAGTCTACTTTATAGCACTATGGAAAGCCTGCATGAATGTTACCGTGCCCCTTCGCTTTAGAGCATGTGAGTTGAGGCTTGGTCATTACAACTTGTTTTATCTCTTCCCTAAGTCCTATTTATGCTCCACAAAGTGATGTAATGATTGACCAGAAAAAGAAACATTTGAAATTTCTTGCTATATGGGAAGCAAAAGAAATATGAGATTAATTTTGAAAACCAAGTGTCTGTTGAATCAATATCTTCTCTAGCTGCCTTATGAAAAAAAGTTGTCAGGTTGCAGATTGGAAAATTATCATTCTGAGATTTGAGGATTAGTAAGGGATTTGTTTACATTTTATTGACTGGCTCAACAAAAATTTGTTAGACCCCTACTGAATATTATTTAATTTAGTTTATCTAATGAAAGCTAATTTAGTATTCTGTGGATTATAGATTAGCTGGTATATTATGCTTTCATTCATCAATAAATAAATATATTTTATAAATGTAATTAAGTTAATGTAGGAATGAATCAATGAAATGATTTAATCCATCATTAAATTCCTACTGGTTATTCAAAGGTACTAGAAGATCTTGGAACACCTTCCACAGTATTAGGTTGATTAAGTTTCTGCAGAATAGTTTTAACATCAATTATATCTTGTATAGTAGTATTTGAAAACCAGGAGTCTATGTGTATATGTATTGCTTCTCTTAAGGAATTATGTAGATTCTCTTTTCCATTAGTTTCACAATCAAGGACTTAGGTAAATTACACATGATCCCTCCAAGGGGGCCATCACTCAGTGAGGTACTTTTGACCAGCTGTATGATTTTTTTTATTTTTTATTTTTTTGAGACAGAGTCTCTATCACCCAGGCTGGAGGGCACAATCTTGGCTCACTGCAACCTCTGCCTCCTGGATTCAAGTGATTCTCCTGCCTCAGCCTCCTGAGTAGCTGGGATTACAGGCGTGCACCACCACGCCCAGCTAATTTTTGTATTTTTTTGTAGAGATGGAGTTTCACTATGTTGGCCAGGCTGGTCTCGAACTCCTGACCTCAAGTGATCTGCCCACCTTGGCTTCCCGAAGTGCTGGGATTACAGGTGTGAGCCACTGTGCCCAGCCTCCAGCTGTATGATTTTAAATCATTGCTCATTCCTGCAAATGGGTCTCCAGCTTCATCTCTGAACCCCTTCCCTAGTTGACATTTCTTGCCCTGCGCCACCTGTCTCTGTAGTCTACTAGTGAGGACCCTCAATCACTTTGTGATATCTTGTGTCTCTCCCTTCCTTTCCCTACTTCGGACACTATCTTTTCTCTCCCAGCCTTTCTTTGTACTCACTCTTTCCCTGAGAAAAACTTTCTTTTGGGTTTTTTTACGTAATAATTCTTAGATGCAGATTTCTGAATTCTGGTTTTTTTTTTTTTTTTTTTTTGAGACGGAGTCTCACTCTGTCACCCAGGATGGAGTCTGGAGTGCAGTGACACAATGTCAGCTCACTGAAACCTCTGCCTTCTGGGTTCAAGGGATTCTCTTGCCTCAGCCTCCCAAATAGCTGGGATTATAGGTGCACACCACCATGCCCGGCTAATTTTTGTAGTTTTAGTAGAGACAGGGTTTCGTCAGTGTTGGCCAGGCTGGTTGAAGTCCTGACCTCAGGTGATCCGCCTGCCTTGCCCTCCCAAAGTGCTGGGATTACAGGTGTGAGCCACCTGCGCCCAGCCAGATTTCTTAGTTTTATCAGAGGATTCCAACGGTCCTAATGGCTCAGGAACCTGCACTATTTTTCGTTGGCTACAACCTGTGTAGTCGCATGGCAAAACCTACCTTACAAAGGCCGTCACTTGGCTTAATGCTCGGCTGTCACCCTCTGGAAATGCCTAATCATTTGGTGACAAAGGGCCACAGATTTCCATGTTGCACTGGACCTCACAACCTGGGTAGCCAGCCCAGCATTACTGAGAAATGCTCATGGCAGGGGGTTAGGAGGGGTGCAATTCACTGGGGAGCCAAAGGGCAGAATCAGGGCTGATGATGAAGTAGCTGGAGTGGGGGCCCAGGAGGTTAGAGAAGGAAAAAAGAGGGGTCATTTTTAGTAGTGCTCACTTTTCCCCTGGAAGTCTCCTTGAATTGCAGAGCTAGGTTTGGGATGGGGCATGGTGGTAGACTTCTTGTAAATCAATCAGGAAAATGATCAAATGGTCACAGTCAATTCTGATCTGTTCTTAAGGAATTTCTGCCAAATTCCAGAAAAGTAATCTGTCTCTAAAAATAGATGGATTCTAAAAGTTGTGCTGTAGAATTTACACCCTGGTTCATCTTTTCCATATAAACAGGTAACCCAATATAAAAGGAGAGACAAGATTAGCCCAGTAAACCAAGACAAATCTTGTCCTGACATGGTACTTTATATGGATGTTGGCTAGAAGGAGATGTTCTGGTGGCAGTTCACGAAAGAAATCCTGGAAGAGCAAACTAGGAAGGGGACTGTGATGTAGTTCTGTTGAAGGGATGATGGGATGCTGCCCAGACCCAGCCAGGGAATATGCACTGAGTCTCATCTGTGAGAAAAAAGATGTGAGATAATTACAAACTGTCCCAGTGAGAAAAGAGTCTGTTTATCCCAATAGAAAGGTTTTTGTAATGATCAGTACAACAGAAAGAGAGTCAGGGTTTAGATGACAAATTCATGCCTTTCTGTTTGCTTTTCATTCATTGTTTCGCTGGCTCTCAATAAATGTAAAATAATAAAAGTCCATTAGGTAAACCATTTCAAACAGACTAGATCCCTTTATATTCATAGAATTCAGACAATAGCATTTGAAGGTCCTTTACTGATGCTTTACTTTATTTTATTTTAAAATTTTTGTTTGTTATTATTATTATTGAGACGGGGTCTCCCTCTGTCACCCAGGCTGGAGTGCAGTGGCACAATCATGGCTCACCACAGCCTCAACCTCCTGGGCTCAAGGAATCCTCCTGCCTTAGCCTCCCAAGTAGCTGGGACTACAGGCTAATGCCATCATGCTTGGGTAATTTTAGGGGTGTTTTTATTTTAGAGGCGAGGTCTCACTATGTTGCCCAGACTGGTCTTGAACTCCTGGGCTCAGCCTCCTAAAGTGCTGGGATTATAGGCATGGGCCAGCCCAATGTTATTTTTTTTAGAAAACACAGAACTGACTGCTTTTAAAGAGAATTAACTTCAAAACATAGTTTTGAAAGGGAAACTAAGAAATATATAACTTATATTCCCTAAGAAATATATAACATATATGTAAAATTCAACTCTGCCTAAGTGCATTTCTTTTTCTTGTTTGTTGGGATTCTTCGGGAGCAGTGGGCATTTGTAGGCAATTCTGTATTTTGCTAATGATCACTTTGGTAAATATTGCAATTCAGCTATTTTTTCTGCAATTCTATTTCCATCTTTTCTCTTTTTTTTAGCATCAGGAGAGAAGCAAGGCATAGTGAATTGCATAAGCATGTCTTAACGTTGTATATGGGACATAAAGTGCTTACTTTAGGTGAAGCTGCTGAAGTGAGCAAGAGAAATATACATTTTGCATGTTTTCTTTTTTCTTTTTCTTTCTTCTTTTTCTTTTTTTTTTGAGACAGTGTCTTGCTCTGTCACCCAGGCTGGCATGCATTGGCCTCCGAAAGTGCTGAGACTACAGGCATGAGCCACTGTGCCCGACCACATGTTTTCTTAAAATTCTTGATTCTTGCCCTGAGATTTAAGTGCGGATAACAGGAAATTCTTCAGTGAAGGAAACTCCTACGTATACACAGCATCCTGTGGAAGGAGACAAAGCTCTATCAAAGTTGCACGTGATAAATATTGTTCATTTGTTGTGTGACATCAAATAAGATATATCCATTTTCATGTATGTTAAGGTGAAAGTGTGTTTGCACTTTTGTCATTCACGTGGTTTTTTTTAGTATTAATATTTGATTTTAAAAAGTAAATGTAAAAACCATTATTTTTTCTTAAATGTATATATTTTGCCATATATAATAATAATAAGTTTTAAAAATTATTTTTATTTATTTTTTATTATCCTGGGTTTAATATTTTGGTTCCACTTAGAAACTATTATAAAACTTCAAACTCCTTTAAACATCTTAAATTGCATTCATATTTATAAACTTTATATATTTAGTTTTCTTTCTAAATCCTTCAAGTTTTAATACAACTTCCCTGAGACTTGTAATACAAAGCTAACATATATATATAATATATTCATAAACATTTATGTAAACTTTAATTCCCCTACGTTTTTCCAGTACTGTTTACAAATTTGGTTTTATTGTGTCAACTTAGAAGCATGAGTCTAAATCTATTAGTCATACCAAATTATTTTATTTTGTTTTGTTTTATAGAGATGGGGTCTTGCTATATTGCCCAGGCTGGTCTCAAACTCCTGGGATCAAGCGATCCTCCTACCTCAGCCTCCCAAAGTGCTGGGATTACAGGTGTAAGCCATCATACACAGTTCCCAAATTATTTTATACAATACAAACATTTAAAATATAAGGCATGCACAAAACTATTCCCTATAGTAACACACAAATAATACTGTGATTTAGTTAATCATCTTTAGAATTGACTTGGATTTTACTCACCAAAAAACCAATTACACTATCCCACATTCATTTCACTTATCTTTCTAAGAAGTTTACAAATACTTCCCCAAGGGAGTTGGGGTTTCCATTCCTAGCACATTGGTGTTACCTTCTCAGAGACTAAGTAGCACATAAACTGGGAAGATCCATTTGGTTAGGAAAGACAGAGCTATGGGCCAGGTGTGGTGGCTCATGCCTGTAATCCCAACACTTTGGGAGATCAAGGCAGGTGGATCACTTGAGGTCAAGAGTTTGAGACTAGCCTGGCCAACATGGTGAAACCCCATCTCTGCTAAAAAATACCAAAAAATAGCCAGGCATGGTCGTGGGCACCAGTAATCCCAGCTACTCAGGAAACTGAGGCAGGAGAATCACTTGAACCCAGGAGGGGGAGGTTGCAGTGAGCTGAGATCACGCCACTGCACTCCAGCCTGGGCAACAAGAACGAAACTCCATCTCAAAAACAAAAAACAAAAAAACCCCAGAAAAACAAACAAGCAAACAAACAAACAAAAAGACAGAGCTATGGACCTCCAGCATCACTTTTCTCACAAATAGACTGCTGTATTGACTGTTTTATAATACTTGTAGCTTATACCAACCGTGGACTCCAAGTCCGTGTCTTCTGCCCTAAGCCCTTGAATTCACTTACCCTTTGTAGTTACTCTCAATTATATCTTCTGGTTAAGGCAAATTATATCCTGTGACCTTCCTTCCAAACCCCAATTCTGATCTCCCTCTTTGTGCCACTCCCTCACTGGATTCAACCAACCTGTTAAATGCTTCTTTCTACTCTGATTTTTTTTTTCTTTTTTATAGAGAAAGAAAAAACCTGGGGATTTCACTTTGTCCTCCAGGTGAGGATGCAGATATGTGATCCTAGCTCACTGCACCCTTGAACTCCTGGGCTCAAGCGATCCACCTGCCTCAGCCTTCCAAGGAGCTGGAACTACAGGTGTGCTGCACCATGGCTAATTTTAAAAATTTCTTTGTAGGCCGGGCGCGGTGGCTCAAGCCTGTAATCCCAGCACCTTGGGAGGCTGAGACGGGTGGATCACGAGGTCAGAAGATCGAGACCATCCTGGCTAACACGGTGAAACCCCGTCTCTACTAAAATACAAAAAACTAGCCGGGCAAGGTGGCGGGCGCCTGTAGTCCCAGCTACTCGGGAGGCTGAGGCAGGAGAATGGTGTGAACCCGGGAGGTGGAGCTTGCAGTGAGCTGAGATCCGGCCACTGCACTCCAGCCTGGGCAACAGAGCGAGACTCCGTCTCAAAAAAAAACAAACAAAAAAAAATTTCTTTGTAGAGATGGGGTGTTGTTATGTTGCCCAGGCTGGTCTCAAACTCCTGGCCTCAAGTGATCCTCCTACTTTGGCATCCCAAAGTGTTGGCATGACAGGCGTGAGCCATTGCACCCAGCCTCACCTCTGTATTCTTTTTACATTCTATCTTCCTATCTAGCAGAGCTGCTATTTTAACAGATATTTGTATGATTTTAACAGGTATTTCCATGACATCCTTTAGATTCCGCAGATCTTCTCCTGCCTGTTTATCCCTATGGTCCATTTCTAAAGTCATTCTAATGATAATATTCTGAATATAACATTAAACAGCTTGGGATGGAGGAAATTAGGACTGAGATGAAAATATGTTTTGGTAGAATCAGATTGCAATACTTTAAGAATTAATAACATCCATTTAGGAAATTTTCCTTTTTAGTCTTATGGCCACAATTTAGACTGCTGTTCAAACCTTGGTAATTTACCTAAATTGCCCTGTGGTAATTGGTGCCTGGCAGGAACTAGGTCCACCAGTGTCTGTCTTGTAAATATCCTGTTTGAAGCGCACCTTCAGGTTATGGTCATATCTAATTAAGAGCGTCCGGAGAAGGAAGAGATGTTGATGAGAAGAGGGAACATAGCCATTTGGTGCAGAAGCAAATCAGGATACTAAATGAGGATTTAAATCCAGACGTCCAAAAGATAGAAGGAGGCACAAATAGATCATGTGGATGCAGATAAAACATTAAACCAGAGGCCATCGATGATGTGCTCCGTAGTACTTTTTATGCACGGCCAAAGAGCTTTGCTCAGATACACGGAGTCTCTTAAAGGAACCAAGCAGCACAACACAACTAATACTATAAAATGATCCATCTCAAGTTCTGCAGTTTGTTTCCGTGAAAGTCAGGTCCTGTGATCACTAACAGCCCAAATGAGAAACCAAATGGCAGAAGTATTGTGAGAGACTATGCTCTCATGCACCTAAATTCCAAGATTTCCAGCTCTTAGACAATTGCACAGTCGGACTGAAAACTGTAAAATTCCCTTCAAATATAGACCAGCATTGTTTTTATTGTTTATGTAATGAATCGTATATTGAAGACAGAGAAGAAGGGAGCGATCTCAGTGAACTCAGGCTATATGAAGAGGGTCCTCTGTAAATCCCAGGCGACCCAGGGGCTGGCAGTGACCGGCAGTGACCAGCCTTCAACAGAGTAAATAAAATCATCACCATAAGAGAAGATGGCTTTTCTCTTCTCTGCTTTGCCAGCTTCAAAACAACCACGGCCTTAAAAGAGTCCCAAGTGTACTGGGGGGGACCATGTCCCAAGCCTCCCCTTGGCTCTAATGAGGGAGGAGGAAGTGCTTTGCTTTGATGTACAAAGCTGTATGTTCTCTAACGATGTAGGCAACAGATCAGATTCCATTACGACTTCTCCTTTCAAGCCTTGATTATTCAGCAGCCCTGTTGAAATTAGCTTTTTTTTTTTTTTTTTTCCCATGAGCAGCTGCATGGAGGTCAGATGGTTTTGCGTGTTGTGTTGTACTGGATCTGTCTGGGCCAAAGCACTCTTGAATATTTACTTAATTCAATTATCCTTCTGTGCCACTTTTTTTTTTCCTTCTAAGCAATAGCACTGGACTCTGAAACCATGAGAATTTCACCGTAAAAGTGACGAAGAAATTTGATCTGGATTGTAAAACGCAGCTCAGTTCTAACAAGAGATAAATCCTTCTGTCCCTTCCGCCTGTTTCTCCTGCACGCGACATTAATGCCTATTTTGGCACACCATGTCACAGCTGCCAGGCAGAGCTGGTCCCTCCTGTTTCCCTGTTCTTATGAGCTCCCTGCAGAGCTGCCAGGACAGTTGTACTCATGGCTGTCAGGCCCTGGCTGGAGCAGTTACAAAGGCTTTTTCTCAGAGCAAGGGGCAAGCTCTGCTCACTGTTCTGGGGATGTGTTTGGGACTAGATGAGGCGTCATCAGAGAGTCAAATAAGAAGAAAGGAAGGATGACTTTGAGACAAAACAGAGATTTCATGGCAGGTTGAAAAATTCCCAGGGCTGGGAGGGATACACACACACACGCACACACACATACACGACATTCCTTTTCTTTTCTTTTCTTTTAATGAGACAGTCTTACTCTGTTACCCATGCTGGAGTGCAGTGGTGCCATCTTGGCTCACTGCAACCTCTGTTTCCCCAGGTAAACGGAGGAAGCCTTGATTATTCAGCAGATTACTGAACGATTCTCCTGCCTCAGCCTGCCAAGTAGCTGGAATTACAGGTGCATGCCACCACCCCGGCTAATTTTTGTATTTTTAGTAGAGACGGGGTTTCACCATATTGGCCAGGCTGGTCTCAAACTCCTGACCGCAAATGATCCACTTGCCTCAGCCTCCCAAAGTGTTGGGATTACAGGTGTGAGCCACCACGCCCAGCCACACGTGGCATTCTGATCAACAAAACTGTTGTCATCCACCTAGATCAGTGGATTACCCGAGTTTCTTACCCTTGAATATTTACTGATCAAGAGAAATGAACTTCCTTATGTAGGTGCTTTCTGTTTCTCAGACCTCTGTATCATTGATTTAACAGTTCCACCCGCTCTGTTTTTCTTTTCTTATGTTTGCCAGCTGCTTCAGTTATTTTATGACATTTGTCATAAGTGCAGCTTGTTATGCTCAAGTACGAAAACTGACTCAGGGACGTCAAATTCTTTGGGAATTGACCCTCCAGTCTTTTTTTTTTTTTTTGAAACAGAGTCTTGCTCTGTCATCCAGGCTGGCATGCACCGGCACAATCTCTGCATATTGCAACATCCTCCCCCTGGGTTCAAGCAATTCTCCTACCTCGGCCTCCTGACTAGCTAGGATTACAGGTGCGCACCACCACACCTGGAGTATTTTTGTATTTTTAGCAGAGATGGGGTTTCACCATTTTGGCCATGCCAGTCTCCAACTCCTGACCTCAAGTGATCCACCCACCTCAGCCTCCCAAAAGTGCTGAGACTCCCCCTAGTTCTTTTGATTTCGAGATGGGGCAGGATAGACAAAGCCATGGTCCAGTGGAAACTGTCTTGGTCATTTCTTCTCCAGCTTTTCCCACCAGCCTTGGGACAGCTTCCACACTTCTCACATCTTCTGATGGGTTTCATGGTTTTATTCATTGTCCTTATAGCCACTCCACTGTCTGTATAGTTAATAGATCTCTTTCAAAGCCTCTAGTGGTTTTTCAGTGATCCTCTGTGGGTTTCGTGAATTGGGCACCAGCTTCCCTCACCTGCCTCTCCATGTTTTGTGTTTGCTAGGAACCCTTTAGGAGTCAGTACTGTGGTTGTTGATGACACGAGCAACTGATATATTGTGATGCGCCATTCTTCTGAAGAAGGCTTTGTAACAAATGTTGGCATGTTCATTGAAATAGTGGTGTCTTCACCAGTGTTCCGCGTTGATGTTGAGAAAGATGAGTTTGACATTCTCATAGAGTGAGAGAAAAATTAAGGAAAATGAGTTGTTTTATATGCCTTTAAGATACAAAGCCCAAATGTGAGCGATTTACTTATTTATTTAAGACAGAGTCTCTGTCCCCCAGACTGGAGGGCAGTGGGGCGATCTCAGCTCACTGTGACCTCTCCCTCCCAGGTTCAAGCAATTCTTGTGCCACAGCCTCCTGAGTAGCTGGGATTACAGACGTACACTACCATGCCCAGCTAATTTTTATATTTTTAATAGAGATGGAGTTTCACCATGTGGCCAGGTTGGTCTCAAACCCCTGGCCTCATGTGATCCGCCTGCCTCGGCCTCCCGAAATGCTGGGATTACAGGCATGAGCCACCGTGCGGGCCCAACTGTGAGCTAATTAGCTTGAAGCCTGAGCTCTCCCGACTCCTCCTCTGAATACGTGTGCTTCCTTTGTGCCCATCTCAGCTCTCTGTGTTGGTCAGCCTCCTTTGAATGTCTGTGCCTTTTCGGTAGCAGATGTTTTAACAGATCTCTACTTAGCCACAGTTGGGATGAACTGTCACCTAAATTCCCGATGTAAGATGCACAGGATGCATCCTGTGGCCTGCTGGACTCCTGCAGGTGATAAGCTGTTCTCCACCTACTTCTGTGGCTACTGATTGAGTTGTTTGCTTAAGAAGAATAAGGTGTGTTTGCCTCAAACTTGTTCTGCTGGTTGTTATTTTAATACTGTTATATAATTAAACATTAAATCAACAAAACATGAACACCAAAAGAAAGAGGGTTGTGATGATCAAAATCAAGTCAAATGCTTTGAAAAGAATGAACATGAGCAGCTTAAAACAAAATGCTGTCAAGTTAGGTGTGGGTAAGAGAATTGTATCAGATGGATAAACTAGTATCAGTCAAGAAGAATGCTTTACTCAGGTTGCTTTGCAATTCTCTCCACATTCCTGCTCCCCTTTGAAGAGGCAAACTAGAAATTGTGTAGTTAATGAATGCATTAGGAGTGTGATTTCTACAGGAAAGAAATCCCTGTGATTTCTACAGGAACTCCAATTAGAAGATTTTTGGTTAAAGGAAAATGTTGAGTCTACAGTCAAATAAACTGGGACACAAATGCTCAACATATGTTTATGTTAAATTAAGTGTTTAAGGCATACATTATGTTTCTATAATTTCCTGTTCTGATGAACTGACCCTGTACTTGAATGAAAATAGCCAATAAGAGGGTTTCTAGTGTACAGAAGCTTTAAGGTGTTGCTTAGATGCCTTCTCCAGGAAGCTTTCTGACTTTCTCTCTCTGACCTGGTTTAAGAATCTCATGCCTGTAATCCCAGCACTTTGGGAGGCTAAGGCAGGTGGATCGCAAGGTCAGGAGTTCAAGACCACGTGGCCAACATAGTGAAACCCTGTCTCTACTAAAAATACAAAAATTAGCTGGGCATGGTAGTTCGCACCTATGGTCTCAGCTACTCAGGAGGCTGAGGCAGGAGAATCTCTGAACCCGGGAGGCAGAGGTTGCGGTGAGCTGAGATCATGCCACTGCACTCCAATCTGGGCAATAAAGCGAGACTCCATATAAAAAAAAAAAAAAAAAGAATCTCTGGCTCCCAGGTGCTTGTCCATCACAGCATTTATTGTATTATGTTTGTTCCAATGTCTGTCTCCTCCACTAGGCTGTAAGTCTGCTGAGGGCAGTGACCTCATTTTTCATCTCCATATTCTTAGGTCCTGACATACTGCCTGGCCCCAGTTGGATGCATAGATGTTTATTGAATGAAGGTTGAAAGATGGACTTTATTAAATGTGTTGATGGAAAAGCCAAGATGAAAAGCCAGGCATGTTACTTCATGGAGAGACTGCGGAAAAGCTTTGTTGGTATAAGGGGTCATTTTTTAGGGATATTTAAGATGCATGTGATTAGTTGGAAGGGAAAAGACCTGGAATCAGAGAGCAACTTGAATATATTTTGTGGTTAGTGTTTGTTGACGTGGCAGACCCTCTCTTAACTGCAAGGTACTTTTGTACATCTTTTTTCACCCTGAAGAATTTTTCCTTCCCTTTCTTTTTGCTCTCCAAGAGTCATACTCCGCTTTCAGCAGCTAACAAGCGAGCTGTGGAATGGGGCTGCTGCCACCCGATATTGGCTGCGAAGGCCTCAAAAAATCCAAATCCTCTTTCCAATCTTGTTTATGCTCCTTCCTCTGTTCCCCAACTTCAAATCAACAGATGCTTCTCGTCTGGGAACTTATGGGAGTTCTCAAGGCCATGTATCCTGTTTCTTTGAATAGAATTGCAGCCTGACTAAGGTAAGAATTAGTTTCCTTTTTATCTTTTATATTCTTTAATTCCTTGTCTTCACTCTTTAATCAAATGTCTTGTTTTAATTTTTCCTTGCCCTGTGGCATTGGCTTATGGGTAGCCACAAAATGTCCCATTTCATATACGTTTTAAAAAGTGGACCACAGGAGGAAATATTTTATCCAAAGGGAACATTATAGTTCGAACACTTAAGATCTAGAATCAAAGAGTCTGCAGTAGGAGTCAGTCACAGAACACAAATAACAGGGGCACAGTTTGACATAAAAATTTAGAAATGAGTCTACGTAATATAAACAGCAGTTTAATGTTGCCTTCAAAATACTGAAATGTGAAACCAAATCTCCTTCTCTTCACTGGCTGTGGACGTGCCTCTTCCCCTGGAATTCCCTGAAAAGAATGCCAAATTTAAAAAAACAGAGAACCTAAGAAATAAAATGGTCTTTATTACAAAAGACATGATTATCTACATTAAAAATCCCAAAGAACTATTTTAAAAATGACTAAGAACTATAATATGTGAGTTTGTCAAGTTCATAAGATACAAGGTCAATCTGTGGGATCAACTGTATTTTTACATACAAGCAATAAATAATTTGGAAATTGAAATTCTAAAAATGTATAATTTACAATAACATCAAAACAGAGAAACACTTAGGGATGACTTTAACAAAATATATGTAAGGTTTGTATGCTAGAAATTACCAAATACTGATAAGGAAATCGAAGAAGACCTAAATAAATGGAGAGACATACTATGTTCACATATCAGAAGACTATATATTAAGATATCAGTTAAACACTGCATGTTCTCACTCATAGATGGGAGTTGAACAATGAGAACACATGGACACAGGGAGGGGAACATCACACACTGGGGCCTGTCGGGGCTAGGGGGCTAGGGGAGGGATAGCATTAGGAGAAATACCTAATGTAGAGGACGGGTTGATGGATGCAGCAAACCACCATGGTACGTATATACCTATGTAACAAACCTGCACGTTCTGCACATGTATCCCAGAACTTAAAGTATATAATAAAAAAAATACAGTAAGCATTTTGAAAAATATCAATGTTATTCTAAAATGTATTTGAAAGCAAAGGGCCTAGTACAACCAAAATAATTTTGGAGAAAAACAAAGTTAGATAACTCACAAAACCTGATTTTTAGAGTTGCTATAAAGCAATATAAATAAGATAGGGTGGTAGTGATGAAAGGTTAGATATATAGAGACACGGAACAGGATAGAAAATCCAGAAATAGGCCAGATGCGGTGGCTCATGCCTGTAATCCCAGCACTCTGGGAGGCCGAGGTGGGCAGATCATGAGGTCAGGAAATCAAGACCATCCTGGCCAACATGGTGAAACCCTGTCTCTATTAAAAATACAAAAATTAGCTGGGTGTGGTGGCGCGCGCCTGTAGTCCCAGCTACTTAGGAGGCTGAGGCAGGAGAATGGCTTGAACCTGGGAGGCGGAGCTTGCAATGAGCCGAGGTCATGCCACTGCACTCCAGCCTGGCAATAGAGCGAGACTCCACCTCAAAAAAAAAAAAAGGAAAGAAAATCCAGAAATAGATAGACATTGACACAATTGATTTGCAACAAAGCTACCAAGTTCATCAATGTATAAAACATAGTCCTTTCAACAAACAGAACAATGGAACATCTATATACTAATGAAAAAAAAAGAAATTCAGCCTTTACTCCATTGCCTAGCACTATATGAAAATATTCATTTGAAATACATCATAGACCTAAATGTAAAAGCAAAAACTATAAAACTTCTAAAAGAAAATATAAGAGAAATTAATTGAGTGTTTAGCTTGAGCAAAGGTTTTTTTGTTTGTTTTTTTGCTAGGACACAAACACAAATCATAAAAGAAAACATGGATAAATAAGCCTTCAAATTTAAAGTTTTTTCTTCTTCAAAAGACATTGTTAAGGAAATAAAGAGAGAAGTCATAGATGGGGAGAAAATATTTAGAAAACACACACCTGTAAAAGAACTCTTACAACTTATTAAGAAAACACACACAACCAATAAAAACTGGATAAAAGACTGTAACAGACGCTTCACTAAGGAAGACACATGGATGGCAAATAGCACATGAAAAGGTGCTCGCCGGGCGCAGTGGCTCAAGCCTGTAATCCCAGCACTTTGGGAGGTCGAGACGGGCGGATCACGAGGTCAGGAGATCGAGACCATCCTGGCTAACACGGTGAAACCCCGTCTCTACTAAAAAATACAAAAAAAAAAAAAAACTAGCCGGGCGAGGTGGCGGGCGCCTGCAGTCCCAGCTACTCGGGAGGCTGACGCAGGAGAATGGCGTAAACCCGGGAGGCGGAGCTTGCAGTGAGCAGAGATCGCGCCACTGCGGTCCAGTCTGGGTGACAGAGCGAGACTCCGTCTCAAAAAAAAAAAAAAAAGAAAAGGTGCTCAACATAATAAGCCATTAGAAAGATAAAAATTAAAACCACTATTCACCTATTTGAATGGCTAAAATGAAAAACGCTGCTAGTGTCGTGTGCTGATGGATCATAGTGCAAGCGGGACTCTCATGCACTGCTGGTGGGAACGTAAATACGGGCACTTTGGGGAAAAGTGCCCATTAAGTGAAATATACACTGACCATACTGCCTTACTTTCCTAGGGTTGCTGTAACAAGGTATCGCAAAGTGAGTGGCTTAAAACAACAGCAATGCATGTCTCCCACTTCTGGTGGCTACAAGTGTCAGATGAAGGGGTCTGCAGGCAGTGCTCTTTCTGAAGCTCCCTCTGAAGCTTATAGGAGAGTTTCCTTCCTCACATCTTCTAACCTCTGGTGCTTGCTGACAATCCTTGGCACTGTTTATCTTATTGATGCATCACTTCAATCTCTGTCCCTGTTGTCACAAGGCCATCTTCTTCTTGCGTGTCTGTTACTGTGTCTCTTCTCCTCTTCTTATGATACCTACCAGTCAGATCAAGGGCCACCCTACTCCAATATGACCTCATCTTAATTACATCATCTTCAGTGCCTTTTTTTTTTTTTTTTTTTTTTTGAGACACAATCTCACTCTGTCGCCCAGGCTGGTAGGCAGTGGCATAATCTCAGCTCACTGCAACCTCTGTCTCCCAGGTTCAAGCAACTCTCCTGTCTCAACTTCCTGTGTAGCTGGGATAACAGGTTCACACCACCATGCCCGGCTAATGTTTGTATTTTTAGTGGAGACGGGATTTTGCTCTATTGGTCAGGCTGGTCTCAAACTGTTGGCCTCAAGTGATCCGGCTGCCTTGGCCTCCCAAAGTGCTAGAATTACAGGCATGAGCCACCGAGCCCGGCCCGCAGTGACTTATTTCCAAATAAGGTACTGGGGATTAGGACTCAACATCTTTTTGGTGGGCATGGGGGCAGGGGACAGAATTCAACCCAGAACACCATACAACCCGACAGTCCTACTCCTAGGTTTTCACCCGAGAGAAATGAAAACATATGTTCTCACACAGACCTGTGTGAGATGTGTATAGTGGTTTTATTCACACTCACCCCGAACTACAAACAAGCCAAATGTTCATCAACTGTAAATGGATAAACAGAGATAAACAATACAATGGAATACCACTTAGAAATAAAAAGTACGAATTACCGATAGACCTGAGAACATAGAGAAATCTAAGAAGCATTGTGTAAAGTGAAAGCAGCCCCGAAGGAGACTGTGAACTGTATAATACCCTGTAGGTTGCATTCTGGAAAAGGGAGAACTATGGAGCAAAAATCGCAGGGACTGTGGGTGGGCAGGAGGAATTCACCACAAGGGGACATGAGTCAACCTTTTTGGGTGGTGAAATATTCCCTATGATAATTGTGGAGGTGGTTACACAACTGTATTACATGAGTCAAAATTCATAGATCTGTACACTAAAAAGAGTAAATCTTACTGTGTATAAATTTCACTTCAAGAGGCTGGGTGTGGTGCTCCACACCTGTAAACCCCACCTCCCAGCTTCAAGCAATTCTCCTGTCTCAGCCTCCCAAGTAGCTGAGATAACAGGTGTATACCACCACAGTAATTAGGCCCCCAACTCTGGGTCATGGGCCTGTCTCAGGCTATTTTTTTTTTTTTTTTTTTTTTTGGCGTCTACCTGAATCTGTCTCTAGTTCTTTGTTCTTTGTTTTGTTTTGTTTTGTTTTGTTTTGTTTTGTTTTGTTTTTTTGAGACGGAGTCTCGCTCTGTCGCCCAGACTGGAGTGCAGTGGCTGGATCTTGGCTCACTGCAAGCTCCACCTCCCGGGTTTACGCCATTCTCCTGCCTCAGCCTCCCGAATAGCTGGGACTACAGGCGTCTGCCACCACGCCCAGCTAGTTTTTTTTTTTTTTGTATTTTTTAGTACAGACGGGGTTTCACTGTGTTAGCCAGGATGGTCTTGATCTCCTGACCTCGTGATCCGCCGGTCTTGGCCTCCCAAAGTGCTGGGATTACAGGCTTGAGCCACCACGCCCGGCCTAGTTCTTTGTTCTTTACTCCTGACCGGACAGCACCTTCCCAGATGTGGCGGTGCCCCTTCTTCCCTACCAGGACAGCTTGCTCTTGGTTTACATGTGTTCAAGCTCTGAGCACACCTTTTCACTTTTGTCTCTGCTCAAACATAGATAGCCGCTTCCGTGTTTCACTTCTAAGCAGTCATCAATTGTGAAATTAGGGTATCTTAAGCTTCAGATGCCAGAAGGTACAATTTTGTGTTAAATCATATTCAGTTTAGCCCATTTTTGAAAACACGATGTCTCGTGAGTGGCTTGACTCGTCGTGAGCAAGACCCAGGCTCTCCCTCACTTCCTGTTGCAAGCTTGAGAGACATGTATCCTCCCCAGGGATTTAAAGCAGTAAGGCCCCCCACCTTGAGGTGCAAGCCCCTTCTCTTTGCAGATGCTTTTATCTAGATGTGCAAAAATCACTAGCAAGGTGCAGAGCAGGAATTACACACAGGTCTCAACAGGAAAGGCTGTTTCCTGAGTCTTTAATTCACAGTGAAAACCGGGGCATGACCTTCGAAAAAACCTGAAAATATCCCAAGTCGGTTAATTTCCTTTTCCTTTCCAGTCTCTTTATTTCCTTTTCTTCACTCCTGCCGCATTCTTGTCTGTGATTAGTTCTTCCTCTTGGTTCTCTTTCTACTCTTTTCTCCTATTCCTCCTCTTCTTTTTCTTCTCTTCCTTATCCTTCTCTTATTTACCCACCTGCCTGCCTTATTTTTATTTTTACTTTCCTTACTCTCTCTCTTTTTTTTTCTTTTTTCTTTTTGAGAGAGGGTCTCCCTCTGTCACCCAGGCTGGAGTACAGTGGTACAATCATGGCTTACTGTAGCCTCGACCTCCCAGGGCTCAAGGCATCCTCCCACCTCAGCCTCCCAAGTAGCTGGGACCACAGATATGTGCCATCACACCCAGCTAATTTTTGTACAGACAGGGTTTCCCCATGTTGCCCAGGCTGGTCTCCAACTCCTGGGCTCAATAGATCTGCTTGCCTTGGCCTCCCACAGAAGGCTGGGATTACAGGCGTGAGCCACCCAGCCCAGCCTCCTTACTCTCTCGAGTGTACCTTTCATTATTGCTGTTCTTATTCAGTAAAGTTTTGTGTTCTCCAATATGCCTAGAAGAAAGTCTGCCACAAACTTGCCAATAATATACCCACTGGGTCTTTCCATTTTTTTATACCAGGCTGACCTAGGCAATGGAACAATACCTTTTATCAGCTTCTTGATGTGATTCCAGCTCATGCATATTCATTTTCAACCTCATTAATAGTCCCCTGGGCTTATTTTGTGTCATCAGGAGAGGAGTGAGCATTATAGAAATCTCAGTAAAAACAATGTCCTTTGTCTTTTCATTTCTGTAGTACTTTGAAGCTCAAGTTTCCAGTAGCTCTGTAGAACTGCTAATCAGATTTTTTTCCTATGTATAAAGCTGAGTTTTAAGAATAGTCATTCCAACAAATGTGCAACATGCCCTTGTAGTTCAGCTTTATCAAAATTTTCAATAAAGATACTCAGTTTTGCCATCCACAAGCAAGTCAATATTATTATTGTTTTTAAAAAACCACTGTCCTTAAGGCTCTTTATTTAACACAGCAGGGAAATATCTAACCTCCTTTAGAAAGTTTTAAAATAATTGTTATAAAATGTTTGAAGGAATAAACTATTAAGGGAAGCTTTTGTGATTATTTTATACAATTGGGAAGTAATATAATGATGCCTAAGTAATTCCATTATACTTATTTTTAATTTAATTTGACAAATATCTATCTAGCTCTGATTATGAAGTTCTTATTGTGCTAAGCACTAAAAAAAGATAACATTGATTCCTGCCTGCCTTCAAGGTTGAGAAGGTAATTAGGGAACACATACAAAAAAATTATTACAATAAGAAGTTTGTGGCTGGGCGTGGTGGCTCAAGCCTGTAATCCCAGCACTTTGGGAGGCCGAGGCGGGTAGATCGTGAGGTCAGGAGATCAAGACCATCCTGGCTAACATGGTGAAACCCCGTCTCTACTAAAAATACAAAAAAGTTAGCAGGGCGTGGTGGTGGGCGCCTATAGTCCCAGCTACTCGGGAGGCTGAGGCAGGAGAATGGCGTGAACCCGGGAGGTGGAACTTGCAGTGAGTCGAGATTGCGCCACTGCACTCCAGCCTGGGCGACAGAGCGAGACTCCGTCTCAGAGAAAAAAAAGAAAAGGAAAAAGAAGTTTGTTAGCTTCTCAAGTATAGAATGGTGCTTTTTATTTAACTTATTCTGTTCCCAAATCTAGCTCACTCCTTTCCACACAGAGATACTTAATAAGTAATTTATAAATATTAAGTGCTATTAAAAAATTAAAGAAGCAGTTGGTTTAGGTTACAAAAGTTAAGGGAGGCCTCATGGCAGACCTAAGGTTTGAACAGAAGCTTAATGCATGGGCAAAACTTGGATCTGCTAATAGGGGAGGAAGAGCATGTCTGCTAGAGGGAGCATCATGAATGAAGATTGGGAGGTGGAAGTGTGTGTTTATGCCTCATAGGAAAAATGACTAGAGTAGAGAGTTCACTTCAGCAAGGCCTAGGCTTAATGTCCAGAAGACCAAAATATATCCATTAATTCTCTCCCTACAAGATCATTCCTATCAGCTTACGGATAATTATTCGTTTCTGCCTTTTTTTTTTTTTTTTTTGAGATGGTGCCTCACTCTGTCACTCAGGCTGGAGTGCAGTGGTGCAATCTCAGCTCGCTGCAACCTTCACCTCCCCGGTTCAAGCAATCCTCCTGCTTCAGCCTCCCAAGTAGCTGGGACTACAGGCACATGCCACCATGCCCAAAAAAATACAAAAAATAATTTTTGTATTTTTAGTAGAGATGGGTTTTCATTATATTGGCCAGGCTGGTCTTGAACTCCTGACCTCAAGTGATCCACCTGCCTTAGCCTCCCAACATGCTAGGATTACAGGCATAAGCCACCACGCCCAGCCATTTCTGCCATTTTTAAAAACAAGCAAAACAATGAAACAAAACCTTTCTTGGCCCTGGATTCCCCTTTGTCTACTGCCATTGACAAAGCTGCCTATAAATAGCTGCCTCCAATTGCTCTTTTCCCATTATGTCTTGCAGCCACTCTAGCCAGGTCTTTATCCCCACTGCTCCCCGAGTGATTCTTGAGTTTGTTAACAGTTCCTGTCTCATGCAACCTGGTAGCAGTGTTTGACAAAGGTGCCCATCACATCCTCTCCTGCTTGAAACCCTGGTCTCACTTGGTCTCCGGGTTTCGTTCATAGCTCCCTTGGGTCCCATTCACTTTCACTGGCCATTCCTTCTCTCTCTCTCTCTTTTTTTTTTTTTTGGAGACAGAGTCTCGCTTGCTGTGTCGCCCAGGCTGGAGTGCAATGGCACGATCTTGGCTCACTGCAACCTCTGCCTCCTGGGTTCAAGCAATTCTCCTGTCTCAGTCTCCCGGGTAGCTGGGATTACAGGCATGGGCCACCACGCCTGGCTAATTTTTGTATTTTTAGTAGAGACTGGATTTTGCCATGTTGGTCAGGCTGATCTTGAACTCCTGACCTCAGGTGATCCACCTGCCTCAGCCTTCCAAAGTGCTGGAATTACAGGTGTGAGCCACCGCACCCGGCTCCTTCTCTATCTCTTTTGCCAGTTCCCAGCAGCTCCCCGACCACCAAATGCCAGGGCGCCCTGGGCACAGGCCTCAATTTCTCCCTTGGTGATGAACACAGGCTCCTGGCTTTCAGTATCACGCACACTGATGGCTTCTGATCATGCTCAGAGCCTCTAAGAGCCCACAGGACCTCATGTGATCTGTGACCCTCACAGGACAACGACTGTTAGGGGGAAAAGAAAGAAGTGACTTCAAGTTTTATTTATTTATTGGTTGATTGATTGGTTGAGATGGAGTCTCACTCTGTTGCCCAGGCTGGAGGGCAGTGGTGTGCTCTCGGCTCACTGCAACCTCTGCCTCCCACGTTCGAGTGATTCTTCTGTATCAGCCTCCCAAGTAGCTGGGACTACAGGCGCCCACCACCATGCCTGGCTAATTTTTGTATTTTTAGTAGAGACAGGTTTTCACCATGTTGCCCAGGCTGGTCTCGAGCTCCTGACCTCAAGTGATCTGCCCACCTTGGCCTCCCGAAGTGCTGGGATTACAGGTATGAGCCACCGCCCCCGGCTGACTTTGAATTTTAATAAAAGAAAAGCCAGTGGTCCGACTTTGAGGGGAAAGTGTTGTATAATTTGTTTTACTAGATTAGCCTAGCTGATGTGGCCTGCTTGTGCGATGACTTGAGTCATAGTGTATACCTGTGTGGGGCAGACAGAAGGAGAGCAGTATTAGTGGATATGCGCTCCGACGGTTGTGTGTCTGTGGGCCAGGCAGAATTTGATAGAGATGGAGAGAAAAATGTAGATTTGAGGGAAATGATAGACAAAGCAATGTCTTGGTTTTGTCACCAAAGTAGATGTGGGGCTTAAGTGAGGAAATTAAGATTATCTTGAAGTTTGTGCAGTGAAAAAAACTGTCAGGGTTAATAAGGGGGCAGAGGGGTAAATAAGGAAGTTCCGAGTAAAAAGAGAAGTTCTGCTTTTCATTAGTTATATGGATAAACTGTCTTTTAAAAGATTATGAATCTCTCCAATCAAGCTAAGAATGGTCATGAGCAAATCATTCTTAAAATCAATTTCCATACCACTAGGTTCCTGCTGTTCTATGATAACATTTTAATTGCCAAGTCAACTCATTGAAAGTTTATGGGCTCGGTGTGGTGGCTCACACATGTAATCCCAGCACTTTGGGAGGCCCAGGCAGGCAGATCACTTGAGGTCAGGAGTTTGAGACCAGCCTGGCCAACAGAGTGAAACCCCGTCTCTCCTAAACATACAAAAATTAGCCGGCCATGGTGGTGCACGCTTGTAATCCTAGCTACTCGGGGGCTGAGGCAGGAGAATTGCTTGAACCTGGGAGGTGAAGGTTGCACTGAACTGAGATTGCACCACTGCACTCTAGCCTGAGTGACAGAGTGAGACTCTGTCTCAAATAAATAAATAAAATTTAAAAAAGAAAGTTTTCCTATTTCATCCTGAGTCACTTGTATTTTTCTAGGAATTTTTATTTCATCCACATTTCCAGACAAAGTTGCTCGTGGTGTTTTGTATGCTGTTTTAGTTTTGGGGTATCTACAATTATGTCTCCATTTTTATTCCCAATCTTTTTTTACTTGTTCTTTCTCTGTGTGTCTTTGTCTCTCAGCCTGTCTGTCACTTACCATTTTGGACAAAGGTCTGTTGTTTTCTTTGGTCTGTCAGAGACAAGGACAGTTCTGTCATATCTTTGTGTTTCTTTCTTTTGTCCTTGTAATTATTTGTGTATGAAATGATACAAATGATAGCAAATGGCTGAAGCAATTGTTGCAGAGAGAAATGAGCTGAGAAAAGCAGGTGCATGTCAAAGTACAGTTTCCTGCAATGTGTGTCAGCTGTGGACTTAGAAAAAGGAGGCCACCAGAACAAGCTAGAATCTTGGACAGGGTAAGGAAGGAAGGACAGGGCAGGTTGTTTTGAGTGCTGATGGCAACTGAGAGAGGAACAAGGAGACTTGCAAAACCTCTCCAGAAACTGCCCTCAGCTGCCCAAGAAGGATTCTGTCCTTCCATCATGCATTCATTGTCTCTTTTTCCTTAGGAAGTTCACATTTTTATCAAATTAACGTTATCCAGCAAACACTAACATTAGTTAGAATTTTAGTTTACATTTGGTGGAACAAATAGAAGAATGTTATTACTTGAACAGCAGTTTTAAAAGTCCAGTAATCATTAGCAGTTCAAATGTGTGGGTCACACACTTCTCTAAGCAGAGTTAATAAGCAAACCTTCTCTGGCACGATTCAACATTAGCTGCAGTTTGAACTTTACTTCTAAGGTTGGAGTGGATCACACAGCCCTCTCTTCCAGCCAAACCTGGACAGCAACCCAACTAAAGCTGGAACTTTTTATAGAAATAAGGACTTATATATAAAACATGTATATATATTTATACTCATACACATACACACACATGCATACACATACACATATATAAGGACATAAAAATGTTTTATATGTATGAGGATATAAATATATAAATGTATGTATTTAGTGGCTGAGAGTGGTGACTCCCAGCTAATAACTAGCAAGGAAACATATATACATATATATTTTTATATATATTTATAAATGAATGAGCTTAGAAGAGGACCTTGAGCTCCAGACGAGATGAACTGTGATCCCTGCCAAGATCTTGATTTTGGTTTTTGGAGGCCTTCCGCAGAGAATGCAGCCATGCCATTTCTGGACTACAGAAATAGCTATGAATTCATTTACCGTTAAGACCAGAGGAGGCTGAAGCTTTGGATAAGTTTCTTATCCAAGGTCACCAGGCATATCTCTTTAGTCCTAGCCTAGCCTTCCTTCCATTCTTCCATAAACTGATTTTATTGCAATTAATAGAAGTTAGGTGAATATATATATATATATAACTGGCATTCAACTAGTTATTAATAATATAAGCATTCCAAGGGATACTTTCTGCTAATGGAAATGTGTGTATCTAGAGTGAATATCAGAAAGAAGAAAAAGAAGTTGGAGTAAATTGTAGAATGTTCACAGAAATTTGGCCATTCGTATTATATGTTAGTTATTTGAATCAGGACATTTACAGAAATTATCTTCATATTGCTTAATTGCAGAGATGGCTTGTTTACTCATTAGTATCTATCATGAAGATATCTTAATATTTTTGACAGGATGAGCACTTGAGGATTTTGTTCCCTGTCTCTTTGCTATTTAAAGATCTTAGTTTTAATACACAGGAAGACTCTCAGGAAATCCTTTATTCTGGTTTTGGATTCATGGAAAGAAAAAAACGTAAAATGCAGATCTTTGCATCGTTCAGGAGTTGTTTATGTGAGTAACAGCTGTTTCTCTTGATTCTTCGTGATGTCCAGTTACAAGTTAGAACCACCATTTCATAGGGTACCTTTGATTTTAAAATTGTGAACAACGGAAAGCAAGTGGTCTTTAAAAACGAAATTTAGTATTTTAGGCAATGCATACATTAAGTGTTTGGAAAATAAAACTCTCCTGAATTTGTAAACTCTCTAGAATTGGCAAAGTACTCAGTTACATCATGAAATACGGCTCTGTTTTGGAGCTTGCAAAGTGCTTTTGTAGCGGCTAACTACTGCAGGGGACAATACTTATCTTTACTGTTGGTGCTATTAGCATATTTAATGAAGTAATTCCATTCCTGTGCTCACAAATGCTCATATACAGAGGCTCTTTTAATGAAACAGCTTATCATCTGGTTTCTAGCATATTCTTTCAGATTTGGGCATATCATTTCGATCCTTCCTAAGTACTATTAATTTAAAAAGGTACGCATGTGCTATATTTGCTTGGCAAACCACACAGCTTTTCACAAAATTTTCCACAAATGAGTTCTCTAAGTCTCTTTATTGAAAAGCATTATCTTCCTGGGTTATGGAACATTACATTAATGTCATACAACAATTGTGCAAACTAGTTAAGCAAAATAAAGGAAATTCTGTTATATTTACATGATTATGCTATTTAAATGATAAAATTAGGATGCCATATTCTTTTTTTTTTGGGGGGGGGAGGGATGGAGTCTCGCTCTGTCACCCAGGTTGGAGTGCAGTGGCATGACCTTGGTTCACTGCAAGCTCTGCCTCCCGGGTTCACGCCATTCTCCTGCCTCAGCCTCCCGAGTAGCTGGGACTACCAGCGCTCGTCACCATGCCCGGCTAATTTTTTGTATTTTTAGTAGAGACAGGGTTTCACCATGTTAGCCAGGATGGTCTCGATTTCCTGACCTCGTGATCCGCCCGCCTCGGCCTCCCAAAGTGTTGGGATTACAGGCTTGAGCCACCGTGCCCGGCCTAGGTGCCATATTCTTAACTTTGTTTTCCTTTCCCGATTTTTTTCAGTATTCAGGTCATCAGGGCTCAATGAAGACTTGGTAACCATTGAATCATGTGGGAGCTCGGTTATTACTCAATAAGAATTCCTTCTTAGGCCTGGTTCCTGGTTTACTGCTGAGCTCTGCATGTGATACCTCTCCAAGGCTTCCACCTTCTGCCTGCCCTCACATTCTATGTTTACATTAAAGAGCATGTGTTTGCCTATCCTTCCATCTATCACAGAATTCTAAGATAGCCTCCACAATTCCTGGCCTCTGGTATACACACATCTTCTCCAGTTATTCAGTCATAATCTAGGTATTGCTGTGAAGGGATTTTGCAGATGTAAGGAAGGTCTCGAGTCAGTTGCCTGTCCAGATAGGAAGATGATCTGGGTGTGCCCGACCTAATCACATGAGTACTTTAAATCTGAGTCTAGAACCCAAGGTGGTCGAGTCAGAGATTGGAAGCATAGAAGGATTTGTTGAGACACTGCTCACTGGAAGATGGGGAGGGCCACATGATGAGGTTTCTGGGCAGCCTTTAGCCTTTAGCAGCTGAGAGTAGCTCTCAGCTGACAGCCAGCAAAGAAACTGGGTCCTCAGTCCTATAGCCACAAAGAACTGAATTCTGTCAGCAATCTGAATGACCTTAGAAGAGGACTTGAGCTCCAGATAAGATGACCTATGAGCCCTGCCAAGATCTTGATTTTGGCTTTGGAAGGCCTTCAGCATAGACCTCAGTCATGGCATTTCTGGACTGAAAAAATGATGAGTCAATATATGGGTGTTATAAGCCACTAAGTCTATGGTAAGATGTTATGCAGCAATAGATATCTAAAACACTGATTTAGAACCCAATCCACCTTAGTTGCATTACAGTCCCAAAGCCTTTGTTCTTCTTTCTTTCCCCCATCTTTTTCTTATTTAAACCAAAAACAAATAAGCAGAAATTAACTATTTTCTTTGACCTATCAACTGAGGCCATGAGGCCAATACAAATGTACTGAATCTGTCCTTGTGGGTTTTGTGTTGAATGGCAAAGTGTTTTTGTCTTATCATCGGAAAGATTTCCCTTGAGACTATTGTTAGCACCTGTTACTTTGCCCTCCATTCTGTAGTTCCTCATGTCTGATTTAGAGGAAGATTATCTGCAAGGATGGCCAAAAGAATTCCTCCTCTCCTAGTACCACACTCAAGCCCTGTTGCAACATGACTACTGCTTCTACCATCAAGGGCGGTTTGTTTCCCCAAACCTCGGATTTGGGCTGACATTGTGACATTTTTAATGGTAGAACGTAGCAGAATTCTATCATTCTTCTAGACCTATAACGCTACAGCTCCAGGGGCCTTACCACTTCCTCTTTCTCCCTCCTGGACCGGGCTGCTCTGTGAGGAAGTCCTATCTAGCCTGCTGAGAGGCCACACAAGGGGATTTGAGATGCCAGAGCTGACAGCTGCTATCAACTTCTGGACTTTGAGGCCACTCAGGGCAAGCCAGTCCCTGGCTAACCTCCCAGTTGACTGCAAACGCATGACAGAGCCAAGCTAATGCCACATGGGGCAGAAATAAGGTATCCCAGCTGAGCCTTGTCCAAACTGCCAACCCACAGTATTGTGAGCAAATCATGTGCTCTTATTTTAAGCCACTGAAGTTTTGAGGTGATGTGTTATACAGTCATAGATAATTGACACAGAATGAGAGAGTGTGGCTTAAAAATAGGATTTTAAAATTAAGATTTTATTTCTTTTTGAATGGATTACGATTCAAATGTCCACGTACACAGTGCAAAATTTAAGATACAAAAGATTATACATGTCAAAACACATTTCCCTCCTCTAGGGCATTGTTAAGTTTTTCTCATCTCTTTGGAGCTCTTCAGCATGGTGGTTTGGGTGTAAAGTAACAATTTTAAGATTATGCATGAGGAAAATGACCCAAGTAGAAGATAAAAAAGCAACACGTCTTATTCCAAATTGATTTGCTTTGTATCATTTTATGTCCCCAAATATTCATTTCTGCTTTCTTCAATTTTCCTTTGGGATGAATTTACAAGGTCCCCAGATGTCCAAGCTAAAGGATGAGGTCATAGCAGAGTATATGGTGACCCTGTAGGTTGCTGCTCTGAAATGGAAAATTATTATGTATGTTTTCCAGTAATGCAAGATCAGAGAATCTATCACCAGTGATGGGTTAAATGACTCAGAAACCATTCAGTGGAGTGTTCCCTTTGTATTGTGAGGGAAATCAGTATTTGTATTGAAAGTAAATCAGTAAAGACCATCTAAGCCACCTGATAAACTGTGTCAGCCCCATAACAAAATTTTAAACACAACCCCGCAGGCTATTTAGGCCACTAGTTCCCCTTACTTTTTCCAGAGTCCTGTCTACATTCAGAATGTGAAATCTACAGTGTATCAGACTCAGGCTGAGGGTCTGGTATTGCCTGGTATAACCCTGGGAAGTACTAGGCTTATTCATTCAACAAACATCTATCACACACAGAGTGATATGTTGCAGACACTGTGGTGGATGGTATGGATACAACTGGAAATATCACCATAGCTCATAACCTTTAAGCTTTTATTTCCTGGGATCCACCCACAGTGGCTCCAGGGGCCCCAAACCAAATTGGATACTTGATCTTACCTGTATTAAAACCCCCCTAAGATTCCCTAGGGATGTGAGATATTCAGCCCAAAAGAGCGGTTTTAACATATTGATATTGGCCTCCTGTCTTTTATTTGAATTAATAAATTCAAAGTAAATATTTGCTCTTATTTGTTTCTGGTTTAAAAGAAATTATGGTACCTGGTACAAAAGGTAGCATGGTGACTTTGAGCCTGTGGGCATTTATACCCTGGAGTATGGAAGGACACTTTGTTTCTATTTCTCTCATGGGGTAGGGAAAAGACCGTGGTCACTTATCACATTCAGACACTCTGCCTGGCCTTGCATCACAGATGTTCATCCAGGCTACTTTGTATGGAGAAGTCAGGCTCACTGCTGGGTTGGGGTTTAGAATCTCGAATCCAATGAATCTTTGGTTAGAATCTCGAATCCAATGCACGCTTCTCCTATTCATCTGATGGGGCTGCCATAACAGAATACCCCAGACTGAGTGGCTTAAACAAGACATTTCATTTTCCCACAGTTCTGAAGGCTGGAAGTCCAAGATCGAGATGGCAGCAGGGCTGGTTTCTGGTAAAGTCTCTCTTTCTGGCTTGTAGTTGGTGGCCCTCTCATTGTGTGTTCATGTGGCCTCTTCTCTGTGTTTGTGCAGAGAAAGAGAGAGTGGGGAAAGGGATAGAGGGGAAGGAGGGAGGGAGAGAGGAAGAGAGAAGGAAGGAGGGATCTGGTGTCTCTTCCTCCTTATATAAGGCCACGAGACCTATAAGCTTAAGGTCACACCCTTATGACCCTGTTTAACCTTAATTACCTCCCTATAGGTCCTGTCTCCAAATACAGTCACATTGGGGGTTAGGGCTTCAACATATGAATTATAGGGGTACGTGGTACACAGTTTAGTTCATAACACTTCCCATATGCCAGATATTACATTAGGCAAGTGGATATAAAGATATGTATATATGTCAAGCACAAACTCTGGGCTCACAGAGGTACATATTTATAATACAGTGCAATAATGGCAATACCATGCCAGGTATGGAAGGGTCAGAAAAGATCCATCTAGCCTGAGCAGGTCAGGAAAGGTTTTCCAGAGAAGGTTGATTCTCAGAGAGGAGAGGAGCTCTTGGGGATGGGTGAAGTTCTGCTAGGCAGAGGGGAAGCCCGTGGAAGAGCATGACAAGGCCATATATTCATTATTTCATCCAGTCTTCATCACAGAGCAGGGCCACTTAGCAAATATGGCACTCTGGCTGAGGGGAGTCTTGGACGTTTGCTGGGGAGCTCGGACTTTATCATGTAGCAGGAAGCAGGCACCCACTAAAATGTTTCAAGCAGAGGAGGAAACTGAGCATCTTGCACCTGGAAAGTTCACTCGCACCCCAGAAAGTTGAGAGGAAAACCATGTGTTAGATCAGAGGCTGGGGCCAGTTAGGAAGTCCCTGCCACCATATTGTGACTGAGCCCAAAGGCAACAATGGCAGTGCCAGCGGAGGGGGAGGGAGACAGCCAGGAATTGCACACGTTGCACAGGCCTTGGAGTTGATGCCAATGTGGGGAGGGAGGGAGACAGTTTAGGCTGGATCCTAGGTTTTAGTCTGGTGACCAGTGGAGCCATTGTCAAGAACAGAAACACAACTCAAGGACGGGAGAGAAGGAAGAATCATAGGAAACACCATGTATAAAGTTCATGGAATTCAACTTCCTGAGCTGGGAAGGAGTTTCTTTAAGTTCTCTGGCAGTGATTCTAGCCCTCAGTGGGTTCCAGGGAACCACGGATGGCCAGACCCTTACACGGTTGGCAGGCTATGGTTTACAGCATGGTGTGCGATAGATATCTTTGGAATAAGTAATTTGTTTACCACAATCCATAACTGATGTGACTTTTCTGTATGACTATGACCCAAACTCTCTTAGTCAGAAAAATTTCCCCATAAATAAGCCCTTAGTTATCTGTTGCCAAGACAATGAAAAAGCTTTTGATCTAAAATCCACGAACCTGTTGTCTTTTTGCTACGCTGAAACAGATACTGTTTCAGTCCCTGATTTTGTACCTGCTGTGATTCAAGTAGGTGGTAATCTCAGAGCCTTAGGGTTGGTCAGAGAAGGACTTGTAAAAGAGCTGAAGAAAAGGAGATCAGAGAGCAGATAAGAGGCAGAATAAACCCTTTCTTTCTTGCATATTTAAATTTCCAATTACCCTTTGATGACGGGAGGGGAGGAAAATGGGTGAATCCCCAGGTCGCTGGGTTTTGGGTCCTGGCTTGACGGTAAATTTGTACAATTACAACGAATGTCTCCGTTTCCTCCCTGATTCCATCTGCGTTTTCTTCCAAGAGGAACTGGCAGGATTTCTTTGGGGACGGCCTCTAAGCATCGCAGGCTTGCCGGGGAGACGGAGCCCGGACACCCAGGAGCCAGATGCTCTTGGGTACCTGTGTGTGTGAGAGAGAATAAGAGAGAGAGATGGGGGGTGGGGACAGAGGGAGAGAGAGAGAGAGAATGAAAGAATGAGACGGGGAGAGAGAAAGAATGAGAGAAAGAGAATGAGAGAAAGAAAGAGAGACAATGAGAGAGAAAGAGATTAAGGGAGAGAGAGATAAAAAGAAGAGAGAATGTGACAGAGAGAGAGACTCAAGAGGGAGAGAGCGACGGAACCAGGGAGTGAGAAAACAGGAGACTGAGTGCCCTGGCGCTTTTGGCTGTGACCTACGCGGCCGCCTTCCCACTTTCCCGGTCGTCCGGGGCCGCCGCGCTTCCCCTCCAGCCCTCGCTCCCACCGAGTCCCCGAGGCCAAGCGCTGGAGCCCCTGCTGGCGCCCCTCCCGGTGCGGATGCCCGGCCTTTCTGGATCTCCGCCCGACGCGCGCGAGCGGTGGAAGGAAGGCGGGGGCGGGGCTGCCGGGGGCGGGG
>NW_016803312.1:1373690-1467286 GCF_001698545.2 Rhinopithecus bieti
TCGTGGAGGCGGGGACCGCTGCGGGGAAGGGGCCCAGCGGCCGCCCGGCTCATTGTTGCCTCCTCGGCATTGCCGCCGGGGAGCCCTACCCGGCGCGTGGTGCCTGCCCTCGGCGCCTCTCGGCCCGCGGCGCCCGGCGTGAACCGGGTCGCGCCCTGACGCCAGCCCCCGCCCCGCAGACAAAGCCGGAGCCGGGGAGGTTTGCCCCGCGCCGAAGGTGGCCGTGACACTGACTGCAGTCTGCAAGTAACTTTTCCTCTTTTGCCTCTTCTCTTTCTCCACTGTTCCAGTGAACCCAGCGTATGGGGTGGTGTGACACACACAAGGAGTCCTAATACAATTTGGGTTCCATAATTTCCCCCAGGCATCTTTAGGTCCCTTGGAGGTGGCACTGATGCGTATGGCGAAGTGTTAGTGTTGTGTAGGGGGTGGTGTTCACCACTTGTGAAATCTGCAAGAAGAATTAGGTTGAGAGGGTGAACTGCAGATTTCATTCTCTGCTGCAAGGTACCAAGCCTTCTTCCTTCCTCCCTCCCAAAGATTTCAGGCAATGACAGCGGAACAAAGTTACTTGATAGGATGGGAGCGATTTTGAGGGGACATAAAGAAAAACGGAATGAGGCCTGTTCGACTTCACATTCTTAAACTTGAGATTCGTTGCTATCGAGTACATCGATTTTCTCCTCCAGCCACGTTTTCCTAACATCACTTTGGAAATTCTGTCCAAGTGGCTTAAGTTGAAATGGTGTCTGGGCTACCTGTCCAGAGAAGATTTCTTAGCGCCACTGGTTTCCAGGTTAAACTTTTCATGAGAAAATTTTATATATTAATTAAAAAATTGAAAAAATATAGAAGAAAACCACTCGTGCTCACCACCCAAACACACCCTAAGGATGAAGGCATCTTTGCTTAATTTATAACTTGGCAGCCAAAAAGTGTGTGTGTGTGTGAGTGTGATAGAGAGGGAAAGAGAGAGGGAGGGAGAGAGGTGGGGTGGTAAATGAGAGCATTACTGACCAGCCACATCAGCCTAAAATATATTTAATCATGATAATTCTACAATATTGGTATGCCACTTACATCCAAGATTAATACAGACAAGTTGTTTTGAAATATATGTTCTTATAGGTTTGCAAACAACCACCTGTACAGAAGGGAGAAGAAAGATACAGGAAAAACAATGTAGATTTCCACTTTATTTGGAAGAATGGGCTGACAAAGTTTTATGGACTATATTTTTGAATTCAGGAGTCATTTGGGATTGACTTTTGTCTTTAAATGAAATCTTTCAGCTTTAAAATATTTAAAAAGTAACATTGTGTTCTGAGATTCGTGAGAAATATGTGATGGAAAGGAATCCTTGTTTGTGGAACAAGGAATAGCAGTGATTGTGCAACTGGGTGCATGCTGGTTTCTCAAAGACCTTGCGCTGAGACAGTAAAATAAGAGTTTTCCTGAGAGTTGTGAGTTGTGTTGAGTGTGTATGTTCTTTTAAAATAAAATTGTTCTTTAGCCACAGATTTCGCCACTGGACGGTTTTGTCATTACCTACTTTTATTTTCCTCTTGCGACATTTTTGGACTTTTGAATTCTCTAATATGCAAAATAAAAAGAGGTCTTTGAGACAACCATTTAGAAGTAGGCTGATCATTAGGATGATGCAATACATTTTGAAGTTAGAAGAATTTACAAGAAGGAAGTCGTGGCTTTGTACACTCAGGTGCATTTTTGTTGCAGTTCCTAACACTTGGGGCGCTTTAATCTGCACGCACGCTGAGCGTTGCGGTGTAGTAGTGGCCTGTGAGTGAATGAGTCATGCATGTAGTCTGCTCTAAGGATCAGCATTCCTTCAGGAGTCGTGATGCCTTTGTGTCTGCAAAAGTCAAACGAAGCTCCAATAGGAAATGTCACAATCCCCTACCCCAGGGGACTAGAGATCCCCTTCCTTGGATGGTTAAAAATGGACTTGGTTTATGCGTCTGAGAAATCGACATGTGAAATCTTGTTCCTGATGTGGGAGGATGGATGCCGTCATTCATTCATTCATTCATTCAGTCTTTCCTTTGATTCTTAATTGTTTAAAATGTCACAAGTAAAGGTGGAAAAGAGTTTTACTGATTTTCTTTGGGAATGGTGGAGGGGTAGAAGACTTATCTCCTGACGGAAAGAGGAAACACAGTAGATGAGGAATATAGTTTAATGTTATTCCTAACTTACCTTCTGCCCCTTCCCTCCAGAATTCTGTGTGCAAGCGTTTTGAGGAAATGAGTTGGGAGTTTGGGTGAGATCTAGATTTTGGGCATTTGTAGAAGTCCCCAGCTATCTCTGGGAGTCATTGCTCTTCTTTCAGCCTAGAGAGGTGGCTATGGGTGCCACTGTGCGTTGGGCACACTCGGGGGTGGGAAAGCTGCCGTGGAGTGGGATGCCCTCTGTGTGCATCATGGGGTCAAGTGTGGCCTTGGGATGACCTCATGAGACCTTGCTGCATTTCCTTGTATAGTTCCCTTGTCTAATCATGGCCTATTTTTGCTTTTCCTTCTTGAAGCAAACCATTTTTCTCTCCTTTTCCTTTCTAGTTCAAGAAGGGCTGGGCCTGATCCATCTGAACTTTCCCTCACCCTAAGTACCCTAAGTACTTAGGAAACTTGCTGAAGAGAAATGGACAGTCTTACCTATCTCGTATCACTGATTGCAGTACCCCATCAGTGAAAGAAATAAGATTATTTGGCAAGCTGGTTTAGATTGCCATTTAGTCATGGTTCATGGACAAGGGGCTATTTTAAGGTTGATGAGGGAGGCTTTGCTTGTCATTTACTCTCCATTCACCAGACATTTAGTGCCCATCATGCGCCAGGCACTGGGTTTACTACTGTTAATGAGACTACAAGGTAGGTGAGGAAGATACTTAAAGACTGGGCTGGGTACAGTGGCTCGTGCCTGTAATCCCAGTGCTTTGGGAGGCTGAAGCAGGAAGACTGCTTGAGGCCAGGAGTTTGAGACCAGCCTGGGCAACCTAGTGACCTTCATCTCTACACAAAATTAGCTAGTCACGCCTGTAATCCGAGGCGTGCGGATCACGAGGTCAGGAGATCGAGACCATCCTGGCTAACATGGTGAAACCCCGTCTCTACTAAAAATACAAAAAAATTAGCCGGGCGTGGTGGCAGGCATCTGTAGTCCCAGCTACTTGGGAGGCTGAGGCAGGAGAATGGCGTGAATCTGGGAGGCAGAGCTTGCAGTGAGCCGAGATTGCGCCACTGCACTCCAGCCTGAGTGACAGAGACTCTGTCTCAAAAAAAAAAAAAATTAGCTGGGTGTAGCAGTGCGCTCCTGTGGTGGAAGCTACTCGGGAGACTGAGGCAGGCGGATTGCTTGTGACCAGGAGTTTGAGACCAGGCTGGGCAACATAGTGACCCCCATCTCTACAACAAATTTTAAAAAATTAGCTGGGAGTGGTGGTACGTGCCTGTAGTCCCAGCTATTCTGGAGGCTTAGGCAGGAAGATCACTTGAGCCCAGGAGTTCGAGGCTAAAGTGAGCTGTGATCATGCCAGTACACTCCAGCCTGGGCGACAGAGTGAGAGCCTGTCGCTAAAAAACACGTATACATAAAAAAGAATTACACAAAATTACACACAAATTGTTTAATTACAGTTAAGAGCTGGGAAGGGAAAGCAGTGCTTGGTGAATTAAGGTAGCTCAGAAAGAATGATGGCATTGCCAGTGAAGGTGGGGGTTGGGTATCGGACAGTGGAAATGTCAGGGTAGGTGAGTACAGCGGGCCATGGAGCTGCATGGGGATTTGTCCAGTGCCCATCAGTTCAGAGCCTGCCGGTAGGGGCTTAGCTGAACAGATGAGGTGGACTGTTCAGTTCTGTCTGGAATTTGGCTGAGGGGTTCAGACGCTTTGTCGTTTGTGAGGTGGATCGGGAAAATGTATGGTTCTGTCCCAGTGTCCTTGCTGAAGGCAAACTTTATGACCAGTAGCCCCGGGAAGCCAGTTGTGGTGGGATGTGGTGTCCTGAGCTGACCTGGATTCCAGGAGTGAGGTGTCACGCAAGGGGCACCCGACTACAGCTGTGCCCACCAGAGGTTTTGTTGCTAATGAAAAGATAAGAGGGTTTAGTGGGGAACGAGTGAGAAGACTTACTTAAGGACATTATTCGGACTCAGATGAGCTGTAGGAAGGAAAATGGGGAGAGAGATGCAGAAAAAGGAGGGAATCTTGCTTTGACACCAGGTGAACTCTTGACTTAGGGACTGACTTTTTTTTTTAGTGAAAATAAATCTTTCAGCGTTAAAAATATTTAAAGAGTAAAATTGAGTTCTGAGATTCACGAGATGTATGTGATGGAAAAGAGTTTTTTTTTTTTTGTAGAACAAGGAATAGCAGTGATCCCACAGCAGGGTACATGCCGGCACTGAGAAAGCTGAAGAAGGGCTTCCCTGTGAGGAGTGAGTTGTGTTGAGTTTGTATGTTCTGTGGAAATAAGAATCATTATTCAGCTGCAGATTCTACATTCTTTTATGTTCCCTGATCAAAGATGTCTTACCAAAGATGTGAGTTAAGCATATCTTTTTTTTAAAAAAAATGTAGAGATGGGGTCTCACTATGTTGCCCCAGTTGATCTCGAACTCCTGAGCTCAAATGATCCTCCTACCTTGGTCTCCCGAAGTGCTGAGATTATAGGCATGAGCCCCCAGGCCTAACCTACCAAGGATGTGAGTTAAGCACACGTTAATAGTCCTAAAACAGGCCCCGTGGTCTGTAGTGGTATTGGGGGTGTGTGTGTAAGTCACATGGTTTGGTGACAGTAATGTTTCCTCCACACAGCAAAGTCTTGGGGTTCCTGCAATGGCAGAGAGACTGGGGTGTAAGAAGAGCACCCCCTTAGAGGCTGTGAGAGGGCAGGGGCCCTCTGGGCTGTTGAGCAGGGCTCTTCCTGGTGGGGCTGCTGAAGTCCTTAGCAGTCAGGAGACTTAGAAGTCTTGAACTGGGGGGGACGCTGAGCCCCAGCAACCCTCAGGTTATGTATGTGCTGTCAAGTCTCCCGCAGAAATAAGATAGAAAAAATGCAGGTTGCAGACTGGTTCTTCCCCCCATGGCAGGTTTAGGTGCATTCAGTTAGAGGGTTTTCCTTCCACATTCTCTGCTTTCCTTTCTGTTGTCATTGCTCACTTGAATTATGCTGGAAAATTTCCAGGTGACAGCCCCGCCTGGCCACAGCCCTGAGCCAGAGGAGTGAAGTTGCTGAACGGAGCAAGGTGCTTAATGTGGTGTAGGGGAAAGGTTTGGAGCTGTGAGCCCGGCCTGTCAGGGTGGGGATCCAGGCCCCAGCTCTGTGACCTCCAGCAAGTCCCGTAACCCCTTTGAGCTCTAGTGTTCTCATCTGTGAGGCTCCCTGGGTTATATGCACCTCCCATGCATCGTGTGGACATGTGGTCCCTGCGATTTGGCAAATAAGGGGTGTTTATGCTGTTATGCCAGTGCCCACGGTCTTTAAAAAAATGTTCTTTGCAAAATTGTTACTGTGATAAGAGCACTTAACATAAGATCTACCCTCTTACTTATTTATTCTTTTGAGACGGAGTCTTGCTCTGTCGCCCAGGCTGGAGTGCAGTGGTGCGATCTCCGCTCACTGCAAGCTCCGCCTCCCAGGTTCGCGCCATTCTCCTGCCTCAGCCTCCCGAGTAGCTGGGACCACAGGCATCCGCCGCCTCGCCCAGCTAATTCTTTGTATTTTTAGTAGAGACGGGGTTTCACCGTGTTAGCCAGGATGGTCTCGATCTCCTGACCTTGTGATCCGCCTGCCTCGGCATCCCAAAGTGCTGGGATTACAGGCGTGAGCCACCGCGCCCGGCCAAGATCTATCCTCTTAAGAGATTTTTAAGCGTACGACGTTTTATTGCAGACTGCAGGTGCGGTGTTGTAGGGGAACTCTCTAAAGCTTATTCCTCTTGCTGAACTGAAACCTTGTGCTCATTGATTGGTAACTCCCCATTTTCCCCCACTGCAGTCCCTGACAACCACCATTCCACTCTTCAAGTCTATGAATTTAGCTACTTAGATGCCTCAGCTGAGAGGAGTCACATGGTATTTGTCCTTCTGTGCCTGGCCTCCTTCAATTAGCCCTCCAGGTGCCTGCATGCTGGCGCTTGTGGCGGAACTACTGCTTTTCTAAGGCTGCCTGGTATTCCATTGTAGGTACATTACCATGTGTCTTTACCCATTCATCTGCCCTTGATGGTTAAGTTGGTTCCACAAAACTCCCGGAAGAAAACAAAGGTGAACACGTTCAGGACACTGGTCTTAGCGGTAGTTACATGAGTGCGACACTAGAAGCACAGGCAACAAAACCAAAACTAAACGAGACTGCATCGAACTAAAAAGCTTCTGCACAGCAAAGGAAACAGTCAATGGAGTAAAAAGGCAACCTGTGGAATGGGGAAAAATGTTGGCAAACTGCATATCCGATAAGGGGTTAATAACTAAAAAGTATAAGGGATTCCCACAAATCAGCAGTAAAAAAACAAAGAACCCAACTCAAAAATGGGCTAAGGACTTACACAGACATTTCAACTCAGAGTTTTTTATTTTTATTTTTTATTTTTTTGAGATGGAGTCTCACTCTGTCGCCCAGGCTGGAGTGCAGTGGTACCATCTCGGCTCACTGCAACCTCTGCCTCCTGGGTTCAAGCGATTCTCCTGCCTCTGCCTCCCAGGTAGCTGGGTCTACAGGCATGCACCAACATGCCCAGCTAATTTTTGTATTTTTAGTAGAGATGGGGCTTCACCATGTTGGCCAGGCTGGTCTTGAACTCCTGACCTCAAATAATCCACCTGCCTCAGTCTCCCAAAGTACTGGGATTACAGGTGTGAGCCACCGTGCCTGGCCTCAACTCAGAGTGTTAGTAACGTAGCCAGCAGTGATGTCCAGATGCGGACACAGGGACACTTGGGAGGGAGGATGGGAGCTTTGTCCCTTGTCCCCACCTGCTCCTCAGTATCTCTTCATGCCTTCAGGAGAGTTTTAAAGATAACTGGGTTTTCATATTAGAAATAGCCTGTTTTATTCTGTTCTTGGACATGAGTTTTGGCATTGTTCCTAAAGTGTCATAATAAAGTGTATAGGAAAGAGGGCTGTCATACTGTGGTATAAGTTTTTCTGTGCCCTTATTAATATATGCGACAGAGCATACTTCGTCAAAGTAAAAACTCATGCTTTTTCCAAGTTTTAAGGTATCTGGGCCCGGTGAGAGCTAATGAGTTTACAAAAAATTGTACAGTCTCATTATGAAATCCTGCAGTATAAATAATCACAAGTGGTTTGTGAGTGTTTAATGTAGATGTATTAAAATTCCCGTGTCCTGGAGGAGGTTGAGAATGCCATTTGTGCGTACGCGTATGTAGAGGGGGCTTTATAATATTCTTTCCCTTGTAACTTGATGCTATTTGAAACATGTAAAACTGGTCAGAGTTCTTTCTCATTTTTTCTTTTTTTAGTGGATGTGCAGGGCAATGTAGTATTTTGGAAAGAGAGAGGCCTAGACTTTAAACGTTTTCAGAATCTGAAGCCTGAGCTTGCCATGAATGAGTATATGACTTTTGAGCATGTCATTTTTTCTGTTTCCCAGTGTTGTCTTCTGTAAAACGGAAATAGTCACACACACTTAACCTCTTAGAGTTGTCTTAGGGTGAGATAGAAGCCTGCATTCTTTATGCCTGCTTGTCCTTCTAGGGAATGCTCTGGAATTGGAACAGCCTGTGGGCCACCTCTCAGGATAGGTGACTCTTAGAAGGTGAGAGGAGGCAGGGCCTGGGGTATGCGAGAGAATCAGCTACATCATCTTTCAGGTTCCTGCCGCGGTGGGTGAATTCTGTTACTCTGTGCCCATAGAATGGGAGACGTCATAAAAGTCATAGACATCAGATGTAGAGTTTGACCTGAGTGAGTCAGTTGCCCTCTTGGGGCTCCCATATTCTTACCTGTGAAATGCAGTAATAATACTGGTAATATTATTATTATCAACGAACGGTTCTTGATCACCTCATATGTGGCCAGGCATGGTGTCAAGTGCTTTATGACATTTCTTCATTCATTCAGCAACTATTTAATGAATGCTGCCGTATGCCAGGCACCGTTCCATGCTCTGGGGATCGGTGGGATCACTGGCTAGGATGGTGGGTGGGACAGACAGACTCCCTGCCTGCGTGGGGTTTATATGCTAGGGCATGACAGAAGATAAATAGATACGTGGATGAGGTGATTGCCGTGGTCAGTGCTGTAAAGAAAAGTAAGTCAGGTCACGGGGCTGGAGTCTGGTGGGAGAGCAGGTCGTGTTTTTATTAGGATAAGGCCCCTCCAAGGAGGAGAATTTGAGATCTGAGTGAGTCAGCAAGGGGATGAGCCTCACAGAAACAAGTGCAAATATCAGCTCAGTGGCTGGCAGGAACTTGCTGTGGAAGGAACGGCAAGAGAGCCCGTGTGGGAGGAGCCAGCGGGCGGGGCAGGAAGAGAGCTGTGCAGTGGGGTCCCAGGAGGCCTGGCAGGCCACAGTGAGGATGTGGCTGATGAGGAAGCCACAGGAGAGTTCTGAGCAGAGCGTACAGGAGATGGACCTTGTATTTTGTAAGTGTGTCCCTGTGGCTGTGGAGGGCCACGGGGACTGCAGAGGACCAGCAATGGAAGCAAGGAGACCAGGGGTGCTGCTGGTGAGATGGATTGGAGTTGATACAAGAGAGAAAGGCATTGCGAGTGACACCTGCTCTTTTGGCCTCACCCTTTGGGTGAAAGATGGTGCCATTGATTGATATGGGGAGACTGGTGGAGGATGAGCTTTATGATGCTGACATCAGCCTCTGGACTTAGTGTTGTTTTATTCCCATTTTACAGATGTGGAAACCAAGGGGGAGAGAAGTAAAAAGGTTGCCCTAGGACCTGGCCAACAAGTCTCTACTAAAATTACAAAAATTAGCCGGGCGTGGTGGCGCCTGCCTGTGGTCCCAGCTACTTGGGAGGCTGACGCAGGAAAATCGCTCTAACTCAGGAGTCAGAGGTTGCAGTGAACTGAGCTTGAACCACTGCACTCCAGCTTGGGTGACAGAGCAAGACTCCCTCTCAAAAAAAAAAAAAAAAAAAAAAAAAAATTTTGCCCTAGGAAGAAGCTGAGCCAGGATTAGGATCCAAGTCTGAACTATCCCCAAGCCTTGCGTTTTCAATCATTTTTGCTGTACTCTGTTAATACCTTCATTTACTCTCATTGCCAGATTGATATGAAGGTACCTGCAGAAACGCTTGGGAGATGCATCTGTTTTGTTTTTAGTATAGCTTTATTGTGGTATAATTTATATTCCGTACAGTTCACCCATTATACGTGCACAGTTCTGTAGTGTTTAGTAAATTTGTAAGGGTGGGCAGCCTCCCCCCAGTCCAGTTTTTAGACTTTGCAGTCAGTTCCCCCTCCCACCCCCAGACTTATTTAATCAGTGATCTTTTCTCTGTCTCTAGCGTTTTGCCTTTGCACAGGTAGAATCACAGTGTGGCCTCTTGTGTCTGGTTTTGTTCATGTAGCATAGTGTTTCTGAGGTCCATCCATTGTTGCCTAAGACATCTGCTTTTAAGGAACCTTCTTGGTGTTTGTCAGCTGTCCTAAGAGGTACTCTGTGCTGATGAGAAAAACGTCCACTGAGATGTGCTCTAAGATGAGAATAAAAATAACAGGGGCTGGCATTTCCTGAGCATTTGTTATATGCCAGGCACCGTTATGACCATTATTTTCTCTGATTTCTAGAAATCAGTTTTAGAGGCACCAACCAATGAAATTCCATGAGAGGTGCCGTGACCAGTGATTTACAAGTGAGGAAGCCGAAGCATAGGGAAGTTAAAAACTTGCTCAGGGTTTTAAGAGCTGGGATCAGACTTGGGCCTTCTCCTCATGGAGCTGCATCTTTACTGTTCCTTCACACTCCCTTCACCATGTGTTTCAGGCTTGTGTCTTCGTAGCCTCACAGAGAGATTGGGATTCCATTTGAAGAATGCATTTGCCACATTTGCCAGTTTTTTTGTTTTGTTTTGTTTTGGCAGGGTCTTGCTCTGCCATGCAGGCTGGAGTGCAGCGGCGCCACCATAGCTCACTGCAGCGTTGAACTCCTGGGCTCAAGGGATCTTCCCACCTCAGCCTCCTGAGTAGCTAGGACTGCAGAGTGCTTCACCCACTCTAATTTTTAAATTTTATTTTTTGTAGAGATGAAGTCTTGCTCTGTTGCCCGGTTGGTCTTGAACTCCTGGCCTCAAGCGTTCCTCTTGCGTTGGCCTCCCCAAGTACGGGTGTGAGCCACCGTGCCTGGCTGAAAATTGTGGTTTTAAGGAGAATATTTGTACTGAATTTTTATTTTGGCATTACCATATGGAGATGACAGTGTCCTAAAGTGATCCATTTGTGAAGTAGTTTTCTTAGGTGCAGTGTCAGGATGGCACCACATTAAAAACACATAATTATGTCATCAGGCAGAGCCTGTGTGTTTGAGTCATTTTGAATGTTGTGTTTACCAGAAATGCCATTTTTGTACAAAGTGCCCCAAGGCTGTTACCCTATTAATGGATGGAATTTAATTAGGCATCATGCATTTTTCAAGATGTTTATCTAATTGTATTATATATTAGTATATTTTATTCTCAAACAATTCTATATTTAAACGGTATTTTTTTTCCTGCCACATACAGTCTATATTGGAAGATTTCGTAGTTTTGTATTGCAGAGTTCTTTGTATATACCAAGAATTCTGAAATTTTGGAAAAGATTTTAAACACTTTACACACACAGTAGCTTGGTAAGAGCTGGTTACATAATTTTAGCCATGATAAGCCGTTTTTTTTTTTTTTTTTTTTTTGAGGCAGGTTCTCACTCTTGTTGCCGGGGCTGGAGTGCAGTGATGTGATCTCAGTTCAGTGCAATCCCCACTTTCCCGGTTCAAGCAATTCGCCTGCCTCAGCCTCCCGAGTAGCTGGGATTACAGGTGCCTACCATTGTACCTGACTAATTTTTTTTTGTTTGATAATTTTTATTTTTAGTAGGCATGGGGTTTCACCATGTTGGCCAGGCTGGTCTCAAACTTTTGGCCTCAAGTGATCCACCCACCGGCCTCCCAGAGTGCCACTGCGCCCAGCCAGCAGTAAACTTTTTGGAATAAGAATTAATGTTACACTGGGTTCTACCCCTGGTTTCTGGTAGAACAGTTTTTACTGGTGTCACGTCTTCCTAAACTTTCTCAAATGGAATTACGGTGTCGTTAAACTAATTTTTCACATTTAGTACGTTTTCACTTTTAAGGATTTGTAATTACAATTTTACTAGTTCAAAGTAGCAAACGAAGCTTTTATGTTAGACTACCTAGTTTTAAGAATAAAATTAAGAATTAATAATATTAAATTTTAATTTAAAAAGACTTCGTTCAACTCTTTGTTAATCTCTTTATATGATTAGGACCCCAGGGAAGTCTGCCATTTTTTAAAAGAAGGTTAACCCGTACAATGGTAGGCCTTTGAAATGAGTGAAAGAGGTCGACCATTGTTGCATATTTGTTGGGCAATTCCAGGCAGTGCAGTGGCCAGTTAGAAATCCTCACGACTTGAGCTAGAAGCCTTGGGGAAAGTAGCATTTGTGGGCAGAGGTAGGTACTGGAATGGTGCAGTGAAGAAGCTGTTATCTTCCATTGCCGAGGGACTCTGTTCAGCTTTAATCTGTGTCCTGGCTGGACGGTACATGTCAGCTGCCCAGGCTACCAGTGTGAAGCACGCAGGAGTTAGAAGCAGGCCCCTAACCTGTTTCTTTTTCTATTCCAGAATCGCTTCTGACTGGCACATGCCTTGAGGAGAGGAGATATTATCTTGCAAAACCGATCCAAGTAAAATTGAAATTGCAGAGAGTAAAAATTGGGCTGTACATGTAACGCATGCACTGTATGCAAGTTATGCCTCAATTATCTATTTTTAAAAAGATACACTAAAAGCAAAGCCAAACCACAAAACCTCTGGGTAGAAATGCTGGAGTAGACACTGTTAAGGATGCAAAATCTAAGCCACCCCTTGGGTGTTGCCTCTTTTTCTCCCCTTTCGCTTCAGAGGTGCCTTGTTTTGATTCACGTGATAAAATGACTCTGGGCAGACCTGTGATTTTATGCTTTTTATGTGAATGGCTTTCACATGAAGCCTCAGGGTTGCTATGAACCTGCTGGCAAAAATTTCCAGCAAAGGAACCTGTACATTTCCTCTCTAATAGCCCCAGGAACTGCCTCTTCCTTTGCTAAACCTGAATCATCTTACGTGAGGGTTTCCTGGTCCTGAGCTGGGTGTGGCCCAGCTATTTGTAGCCTAGTTTCTGTGCTGGGCCCCGGCCTTTCAACTTAGGGTGGCTGGACATGCAGTTTGGGAAATCAGATGGCGAGGGATGGGGGAAGCCCAGGGATCTGTTGAACTTCCCACCTCCCCAGCTTTGATTTCATCCCTTATTCACTTAAAAATGGCTTTTCTTTAGGACCAGGATTTGAACGAAGTCTGTCCAGTGCATTTGATGGTTATGCCTTTTAAAGCTATAGACATGTAGAACAGTTCTTCTGCCCCCACTCCTTCGCCCCATGCTGTTGACTTGTTGAAGGAATCAGGTCACTTGTTCAGTAGAATGTTCTACATTCTGGATTTGGGTGCTGGTTTTCTTTTAAACTCATCCCGCTAGTCCCTGTATTTCTATAAGCTGGAAGTTATCATGAAAGCTTGATCAGATTCATGTGCAGGGTTTTTGGCAGGATTAATTTGTTGGTGGTATCATCTGGCTTAACGTTGCATCAGCTTGGGAAAAGGTCTGACTGTCTCATGTGTAGTGATTCTAAAACTGAGCGTTGGGGTCCTGTGGTGGGTGGCAGCTTGACCCTTTCCTCATCGATCTTTCTCCCAGTGCCGTTGGCATTCATCGATGACTGTTGTTTGAATTAATTATTTCATTAGAGATTGTTGATTCTTCTCTCTTAATGAGATGGCAGTGAGCGTGAGATGAGATTTAAACTGACCAGGGTGTCAGGGAAAACTGACAACATTGATACAGCTTAGGGGCATCTAAAGAATTAACAGAAAAAAGCAAAGATTGGTTTGGTTCTTGCAGTCACTGTGTGCGCCTCCTGTTATTAAAGCTAATTACCGTTTACATGGTCTTCTATGGATGTTACTGTGTCAGGTTAATTTTGTTATTTAAGTCTTAAGTGGCAGCAATATTAAATTCTGTGCATATGTGCTAACTCTCTTGTTCACATAATTTGGGTGCCTGTTCACCTAAGTTAGGAGAGAATGACCTAGGTTTAGGAGATAGAATTCCCTGTGATGGTGCAGACCATGATCGAGAGTATCTTTTTCAATCATCATTTAAAATTTTCTGACTTGTAAGGAGACATTCATGCTTAGTCTTTTCTTATAAAAGATCAGTCAGTGATGAGTTTAAAATAACTAGAGAAGAATAATACGCCTGAAATAGTTTTGTGTTTTCTTCTGCAAACATACAGATGAAATGGAGTGGTTTTTTTTTTTGTTTGTTTGTTTGTTTTTGAGATGGAGTCTCTGTCGCCCAGGCTGGAGTGCAGTGGCGCGATCTCGGCTCACTGCAACCTCCGCCTCCTGGGTTCAAGTGATTCTCCTGCCTCAGCCTCTCGAGTAGCTGGGACTATAGGCGCGTGCTACCACACCTGGCTAATTTTGTATTTTTTTAGTAGAAACAGGGTTTCTTCATGTTGGTCAGGCTGGTCTCGAACTTCTGACCTTGGGTGATCTGCCCGCCTCAGCCTCCCAAAGTGCTGGGATTACAGGCATGAGCCACTGTGCCTGGCTGAGAAATGGATCTTTTAATGGCAACGCTCAACTTCATTGTTAAGAGTGTTTGGAGAGGGTAGGTGCTTGCATTGTTTCCGTTAGGAAGAAATTGAGAGTTCCTTTGAAAGGAGCATGATCATAGCGAATGAATTTAATTTATATATGGTCCATCAGCACCAGGCTGCACGGTGACATACAACACCTGCAGTTTGATTTTGGGACAACTTCCATATCGGAAGTCCACCAGAATGGAAGTAGATTGATTCTAACTATCATGGGCAAGCCTGTCTTTTGCTGCAATGTGTTGTTTGAAACCAGATTGTTAAAAGGATCATTATAAAGTAGGTTCTAGGATTCGCACAGTTACAGTCTCATTTGAGGAGTCGTGCTGTTGACCAAACACTTGGTTTCATATAAATCATGGCTGTGACCAATAAGTCGTAAAAGAAAGTTGTGAAAACTAGAAACCTGAAAGAGTTTGAAATCATAAATGATGCTTCTGTTGTCAGAGAGGTCTTGAGCTTGGAGAAGCCATAGAAATTAAGAGGTCATCTAATCAAGACTCTTCATTTTTGGTGAATAAACCAATGCTTAGATGTGTTAAATCGCTTGCCCAAGACCACATAGCTAATGATTTGTAGAGTTGGAACCAAAACTCATCCTGGAATAAGGACCATTAGTACGTAAGTGTTTCTTTTGAACATGTTAAATGCTTTTTACATGCATCATTTTGGGATCCTCACGACAACCCTGTGATTTAGGACTGTAATTGGCTTCATTTTTTGAGGAGGATGTTGAGGCATAGAGACATTGAGTATCTTGCCCAAGATCACCCAGGACTGAGACATATTCACTACAGAGAATGCACTCTTTTAAAAAATTTTTAAAAATTTTTAAATTTTACTTTATGTTCTGGGCTACATGTGCAGAACATGCAGGATTGTTACATAAGTATACATGTGCCATGGTGGTTTGCTGCACCCATCAACCTGTCATCTAGGTTTTAAGTCCCACATACATTTGGTATTTGTCCTAATGCTTTCCCTTCCCTTGCCCCTCATCCCCTGAGAATGTGCTCTTACTCTGTGGTACTGCCTTCTGATTCATTTGTTCATTCATTCATTTCTTCCTTTTTATTAATATTACTGTTTAAAATTCATTATTTCGTGTTAAAGGAATGCCTTATTCCTAACAGCCCGTAAACCTTGCCTTTCAAGGACTTTCCGTATACTCTTAAAATCTACGTTTTTAAAAACCTACCAGTTCTAATTATTGCAGATATGGTCAATGGAAATCACTAGCTATAATAACTGTTATTTTAATAATTGGTAATTGTGCCTGGCTTATTAGTATTTGAAAAAGCTTTCAGATTATAGGTGGTTCAGGACTCTTAAAAGATGTCTAGGTAAGTTTGAACTGATAGTTTCTTTCTTTTGATGAATGTCCTGTGCCAACCCACAGCTTTAAAAATAATTCCCTTGACCATTCTTTTAAAAAGTCACCACTTACTCTTTTTTTTTTTTTCTTTTTTTTGAGACAGTCTTGGTGTGTCACCCAGGCTGGAGTGCAGTGGTGTTATCTCGGCTCACTGCAGCCTCTGCCTCCCGGGCTCAAGTGATTCTCCTGCCTCAGCCTCCCAAGTAGTTGGGACCACAGGCATGCACCACCATGCCTGGCTAATTTTTGTATTTTTAGTAGGAATGGGGTTTCACCATATTGACCAGGCTGGTCTCGAACTCCTTACCTCAAGTGATCTGCCTGTCTTGGCATCCCACAGTGCTGGGATTACAGGCGTGAGTCACTGCACCCGGTCTCACCACTTATTCTTTAAATTCTTGGAAACTTCATGGAGGAATCCACTTGGGATGGGTTTGGAGCCCTCATTCTCTTCTTCCCCCTTTCACTTCCCTTCAGTCACATCCTGGGCAGCCCTGCAGCTGAGATTTCATAAAGATCAGATGTGTTTTTGGGAGATAATGTGTGTGGGGTGATGGGCGGGGAGGAGTGGAGGTGAGAAGTCACCCTGTGGCATGGGAGGGTGTTTGGTGTTGATTTTCTGAGTGTCAGCCTCTTGTTTCTCAGGATGGTTGGTCGCCAGTCTTTTTTTTTATTTGCGCTGCCCACAAAGAGCTGGATGTGGGTGCCTCCGGGAGCTTATGGGACCCACTTACCTGTGTGAAGCCGGCTCACAGGGAAGGAGAATGGGTAGATCCTGGGAACGTCCAGGAAGACTTTCATGTGGGCGTGGTTTGTACTCTGACCCACTGGTGACTTTAAACAATTTGTCATAAAATACCACAGTTGGCTTTACAGCTATCTGGTATTTGTGCCTGGAGTAGGTTTGTTTGTTTTGTTTTAAATGCTTCTAAATTACAATTCTTTGTGAGCTTCCTGTTTCATACTTACAGCTGAAATATGTGATGACTGAATGTACCAGGACTGCTTTTTTCCCCTTTTCTCCGTTTGTGCTGGAAACAGAACAGCTTGCACGCACAGCCTGGAGCATGTTGCCTGCATGTGCTTCTTGGTGGACCATCGCACATGGCTGACTAGTTTCAAAAACCACCTATTTATATCCTCTTCAGAATAGCTGTCAGACGTTAGGCACTCTCTCTACTAATGTCACGCCAATTAATATGAATTTTAAAATGGAGGTAAATTACTTTTTACTCATGGGTGAGTCATTAGATAGTCTTCTTTAAATACACATCCCACCATTTCTCTCAAGTGTGTCACACTAGTAATTGGTCCATGCTGGAGTTTTCAGCAATTATCATAGGATTGAATGCAGGACGAGGCTGTGGAGATCACCTAACCCTCTTATTTTATAGATGAAACGACAGCCCAGGGCTGCTGAATTACTCAGAGCTCAAAGCTCCTTGGTGCAAGTCTAGGACTAGAGCTCTCTCCTCCCATAGCTTCGAATTGAGCAGTGTCCTTTGCTGTCACCCACCTTGCCTCACGCTACCTACCCCACATGCTGGCACTTGCCACCACAGAAGAATAAAAACAAGGACAGGAAACAAAACTTCCTAGTTACTAGGGTTGTGGTGACGTTTTTATAGCAGAAAAAAAGATAATGTTTAAAATATGTAATCCTAAAAAAACTGTCTTTTTTGGGGCGTGTTTGTGTAAGACAAATTCCTATACTAATGGAAAGTCTTAAAACATTAAACATGAAAATAGTTGTTCATACTATGAACATAAGCCTAGGCATTTATTTAAATGTATGAGGACTGTCTTTGTCGACTGTATCTGTTGTCCACATTTTGACTTCTAGGGCTAAGCAACTTCCTGTGATTGGATAAATGTGGGAGTTCTTTCTAAATAAATATATGAGAATATATTTCTGTGCATAAATACATGAGAATAAATACGTGAGTTCCAGCATTGTGTCTTAAACTGCCATTATCCTCACGCTTTTTTCAGACGTATGTTATTTATTAGTTCCAACACTGGCGCATTCAAAGGATGATGAACTTTGTGCTAGATAGACCTAGGCGGCATGTTGTAAGTGCTTTTACCTTGGTAAGTTCAAGTTTTCTCATCTCTGCAGTGTTGACTGCACCAGGCAAAGCACCTGGTGCAGTACCTGTACACAGGTGTCTGCTGTGTCTGCTCCCCCAAGTTGGTGTGATGTGATGTCATACGTGGTTGTTTACACTCTCACCTGATGGGCGAGACTATTCAATTCTCATAGGACTCAATGAGAGAGAGTTGTCCCAGGATTGGGGTGAATGTGTCACCTATATCATTCTCTTGGGTCTTCTCCACCTGAAGTATAACCTAGTTTGATAAGCAGTGGTAGAATACAGAGATAGGTTAGGAACCTGGTGGGGGTAGAGGGTCCAAACTGGAGCTCTGGGGTCTAATTGGAGAGTGGAGGAGCAACCCTGGGCTCAAAGGTATGGATGGCTGTCTTCATCCGTTTGGACTGCTGTCACAAATACCACAGACTGGGTGGCTTTAACAGCATTTATTTCTCACAGTTTTGGAGGTTGGGAACTCCAAGATCAAAGGTGCTGGCAGATTTGGTGTCTGGTGAGGGCTCCCTTCCTGTTTTGCAGAAGGCTACCTTTTTGCTGTATCCCTAAATGGTGGAGAGGGAGAGCATCTATCTGTCTGGTGTCTCTTCTTCTAAGGGCACTAATCCCATTCATGAGGGCTCCACTTTTATGACTTAATTACTTCCCCAAAGCCTCACTTCCAAATATCATCACATTGGGATTAGGGCTTAAGTAATATGAATTTATGGCGGGGGAGGAACATTCAGTCTATAGCCATAGCCATGGCCAAGATGAGCGGAGGCCTCAAGTCTATGGGCAGGCAGGATTCTCACCTCGTATTTTTTTCTTTTATTTTTAAGTCTACCACAGAGACATTCTTTGCTACAGGTAGGATTCTTAAAAGCAAAGAAGTGTTCTGTAGAGGAGGTAGGTGTTCAGTGGTGATGGAGGAGGATAAGGAGGATGTGAGTTGTAAAAGTGAGAGTGAGGCTGTAGGTCAGGAGTTGAACTAGCACATGAGGAATTCGGGTCAGGAGGTCACCAGTAACCAGGAGTTGACAGTGATGCAGAGTCAGTGCTCTTGCCCAGCTGTTTTGTTGCTTGCTGGGTTCCTGTTTATGCAGGAGCTGATTGCTGGCTGGGGTCACCCCTGCACACCCAAGCAAGAGGGATCCAGGGTCAGCAGGTCGTAGCAGGAGAACCCCCTGAGGGTGCCTTGTATGCAGGGAGAGCGCATCTCCTGTTTGGTTTGGGAGGAGCCTGGTCCAGATGTAATTACTAACAGGCTTCCTCCACACTCAGCAATGACTACTGTGGTTGACAAGTAATATGGTCACCCTACTTATGAGTACTTGGTTGCAGAGAAGTATTTGTTATGTGTATGAGTGAAGATCCTGACCAAAGATTTGACCAGCACAAGGTTCTGTGGTGAGTCCATGGTTTGTCTGTCTCATGGGTGGAGCTTGGCTGCCTCTCTTTGTGTACTTGTTATTTGAACTCCAAAGAACATTCCGTGCCACACTTTCCAGAGCTCTTTTCTCCCAATGTGTGTTTTAGACGGCTGTCTGTTTTGTCATCGATCAGCTAATTCTGTAGACCTCAGGGCAGCCGCACACGCAGCATCTGTAATTGTACCTCTGTAATTGGCTGGAATGTTCGAGAGACTGGACTTGCTTTTCCTGGGCCCACCCAGGGTACGTGGCTGGCTTCACCTAAAGGCTTGGTGGCAGGGACTGGTGAGAGAGGGAAGAGGAAGAGAGGAAGGAGAGGAAGGAGAGGATGCTTCGCCTTCTACTCATCGGCCTGATTGACAGGGGCTGAGAAAGTCTGATTCTTAGTTGACTGCGGGGAAGATGGGGCATGCAAGAGTGGAGGTGGCTGAGGTGAGGTCCAGGTGTTTCTCGTGGAGGGTGTCCAGGTTCTTGGCATTTTAAAGAATTGGACAAAACTCACAAACAAAGCCAGGAAAGAATGAAGCAACAAAAGCAGAGATTTATTGAAAACAAGAGTACGCTCCACAGGGTGGGAGCAGGCTGGGCATCCGGGCTTAAGAGCCCAGTTACAGAATTATCTGGGATTTAAATACCATCTAGAGGTTTCCTGTTGGTTACTTGATGTACACCCTGTGTAAATGAACTAATGGCCCACTATCGGTCTGATTGGTTGCAGGAGGGGACCGATCAGAGGCTGAAGCAAAGTCGCAGAGTTACACCCTATGGCAACATCTGATTGGTTGCGCAAAGCAACCAATTAGAGGCTGAAGTGAAGTTCCAAAGTTATACTCCTATGCAAATGAAGACTTGGCCTATGACCAGTGTGACTGAATGGAAGAGGGGACCAAGCAGAGATCCTTTCAGTTTTTCACCTGCCATGCAGAAAAGGTGGGGGTTGCAAAGGGGGTAGCCTCTGGTCCTTTTGTTACTAGGGCATGGAAAGTTGGGGTTTTCCTTTTGATTTAGTTTTAGGAAGTCAGTGTGAATCAGCCTTAGGTTCCCTGCCTTCAGCCCCTATTCTCCTGTCTCACAGGGTCCGTATCATGGAGCTGTTTATAATTGTGGGGAGAGCACTGCATGTGTGTTCCTGGTTTTCTTTTGGCATGGTTTCTCCATCCCTTTTGGGAAGAGTTGATGCACTTCCTTGAATTTCTGCACCAACTATTTTATTTGGATCCCAGCATCTTACAGGCTGTTGTCTTGTTTTGCAACTTTTTCATTTATGGTGAAATGGAGTGAAAGACTCTGGGTGCCAAGGGCCGTGGGGTACGAAAGCGTAATTGTCATCGGCAGCTGGACCTGGGAAGTCCTTCTCCACCTTTGTGTTTTCGCCTGCTCACTTGGTTATACACTGCGCTTTTCCATATCTGGTTGGCAGCTCTGAGGACAGCGACCCTGGCGTCCTCATCTTTGTGTCTCCTGAGGGTCCTACAGGTAGTACGTGCTTATTCCTGAGTCATTGCTGCTGCTCAGCTGAGACACCAACGAGCTACCCAGATCAGAACCTGAGTGTTGCTGCTTATTTAGGTGGGCCGGGCTGGGCATCAGGAGGGCCTGGCTTGCTTGGCCCCTCTGTCAGTCTTTGTTTCAGACCCAGTATGTCTCAGCATCTGGATCCGCTGGAGCAGCTAGGCACTCCTGCTGAAAGGCAGCGTTTATTTCTGTGTTGGTATCATTTTAGTCCCACACTTCCTGAACTCAAAATCCTCTTTCCTAAGACCTGCCATGAAACACTCCCATGACCAATGGTGACCACGAGTCCCTTTTGGGGAGAGTGTCATTTTATACTTTGTATTGTGTCCCAGCCCTGGATCCTGAGGGGTGGTGTTGGGTCTAGGAGAGTGCCCAACGGTGTTCGCGTACGGAAGATTCTTCCGGTGAGTGGACAAACTTGTGGCCTCGTGCGGTAGTTTCTTTTCCTTTTTCCCTGTAGCTTCCTTCCACTGTCAACTTTCCCCCCTCCTTCCTGGCAGCAGATGTTGGCAAGGACATGCCCAGGTTAGTTAGGCCCAGCCTCTTCTTCTTCCTCCAGCCCCACCCACCCTATCTTTAGGACTGGGGTAGGGTGATGTGTCTGGCCACAACTTCTGTTACCCCTTTTTAAAAAAATTAAAAATGGAGAGCCATGCCACATGCTTGTGACTTCCACACGTGAAAGAATACTCAGCTCTAGAAGGGCGGAGGTGGGTGGGTGGTGACTTCCCGCTAAGGTGAGCTCGGATCCTGTTTTCAGAGTTCTGTGGTCTGTGCTGCAGTCCTGCGCTTCATGTCTTCTGTCACTAAGAAGCAGCAGCAGCTACTTTCCCTGCAGTATCTTCATCTCCGACTCTACCCCACCAGTGCCCTGCCTCTTAAATAAGCCACAGGCTGCCCTATTAGCCAAGCAAAAGGGATATGTCCTCTTCTGTCTCCCCAGGTAACTTCTGCCAGATGAAGAATTTTTCTCTTTCTGGTTTCTTTAAATGGGGAAATAGTAATAGTGTGATTTGTCAGGCTCTGGAATTGAGACTGCTGGGCCCACCTTCCAGGTCTGCCATTTACCAGCTTTGTGCTCTTAGGCAAGGGAATCACCTGCTTGAGTTTTGGCCTCCTCTCCTCTCCTCTTCTCCCCTCTCCTCTCCCCTCCTCTTCCCTCTCCTCCCCTCCCCTCCTTTTCAGACAGAGTCTTGCTCTTTTACCCAGGCTGGAGTGCAGTGATGCGATCTCCGCTCACTGCAACCTCCGTCCCACTGGGTTCAAGCAATTCTGCCTTAGCCTCCCAAGTAGCTGGGATTATAGGCATGTGCTACTACGCCTGGCTAATTTTTGTATTTTTAGTAGAGATGGGGTTTTACCATGTTGGTCAGGCTGATCTCAAACTCCTGACCTCAGGTGATTCACCTGCCTTGGCCTCCCAAAATGCTGGGATTATAGGCATAAACCACCACGCCTGGCGAGTTTTATCTTATCAGTAAAATAATAGTGCCTTCTTCATAGAGTTGTACAGTAATAAAGTTGGTGCATGAGTAGTGTGGCTTCATGGAATAGTACTCAGTACAGTGTTAAAATGTGGGTAGGCTGGGCGCGGTGGCTCACTCCTGTAATCCCAGCACTTTGGGAGGCCGAGGGGAGCGGATCACAGGTCAGGACATCAAGACCGTCCTGGCTAACATGGTGAAACCCCGTCTCTACTAAAAATACAAAAAATTAGCCGGGTGTGGTGGCGGGCACCTGTAGTCCCAGCTACTCGGGAGGCTGAGGCAGGAGAATTGCTTGAACCCAGGAGGTGGAAGTTGCAGTGAACCGAGATTTAATGCCACTGTACTCCAGCCTGGACGACAGAGCGAGATTCTGTCTCAAACAAACAAACAAACAAACAAAAAAGCCAAAACAAACCAAAAACGTGGATATGTGGTTGCAGTAACTTATACTTCCACGCTCTGGTACTGTTTTTGGAAGGACCATTATTTATCTCCTAGAGGTGTGGTCACAGTTTATTATCAAATTGGGATTAGATTGTTTGAAAACTAAATGTGCATTTACGGGGATAGCAAAGCAGGATATTTGAAATTGAAGTTATCCTAGCAACCTTGGATCCCTTTAGTAACCCATGGCAAACAGGCTGCTGCTGATATTCTCTATGGTTGAAGACAGGGTTTTATTCTAATGTGCCATAACTGGGAGTGTTAACTTTTGTCGCAAAGAATGTGTCAACAATATGCCAGAGTTGAAACTGTCAACTTGGGCAAGCATCCTATGCAATTTTAAATAATACCAAATTCTGTACAGCTTATCTCCTTATGATAAATGGGCATTGATTTTATTTATATTTATTTTATTTTTTTGAGACATGGTCTTGCTCTGTCACCCAGGCTGGAGTACAGTAATGTGACCACAGCTCACTGCAGCCCTGGACTCTTGGACTCAAGTGATCCTCCCACCCCAGCCTCCTGAGTAGCTGGGGCTGTGGGTGTGCACCACCATGCTCACCTGAGTTTTACTATGTTTTTGTAGAAATGGGGTCTTGCTCTGGTGCCCAGGCTGTTCTCCAACGCTTGACCTCAAACAGTCATCCTGCCTTGACCTCCCAAAGAACTGGGAGTACAAGTGTGAGCCACCACGCCTGGCTGGGCATTAATTTTAAAATTGCCCCTGGTGTGGACACCTGCTGGTGATGGCAGCCAGAGTTAGATGTCTGCTGTGAACATCCTGATGGCTGGATGAGGCTGTGACAGGGATGGCTCCGAATGAACGTCTTTTAGGCCAGTTGATTTTTCCACTGCATTCGGTGGACTGGAACTCTGAGACTTGAATCAACTGCTTCTTGAATTGTGGAATGCATCTGAAGCTGAGCCTGACCCGGGTTCCAGTCGCTTCCCTCCTGGCACCCTGCCGCAGCCACATTGGCTTCTTTGCTATTTTCCCTGAGCAGCGACTCACGTGCTTGCCCAGGGCCTCTTGGTTTCTCCGGACGCCTCTCTGGAAAGCTTGCACCAGATGCACTGCAGAGGCCTCCAGGCCACCCTTTATAAATGCGGCGTCTGACCCGCGGCGCTCTCTTACTCAGCTCTGTTATTTTTCTTCCGAGCACTGCACCAGACCAATTACAGATCTGTGCGTGCCCATTTACAAATTGCCTGTTCTCCTCCTCCCCAGGCCCGGCAGCTAGAACCTACATTCCATAGGCTTTGGGTTTTGTACTTGCTGTTTCCAGCAGCAGATTTACTTTAGTTCTTGCTCTGATTTGCTGTAACTTCAGGAGCATTCAGCCTGGTGAGACTGCTTATTGAACTTACCAAAGCAACAGAGTAAGAGTTCTGGAGGTTTTAATTTTTTAATCACTGTGCTCTCAGTAAGCCAACAGAAGGAAATGATCTCTGGGAAGAATATTCTGCTGAATACATTAAGTTCCATCTTGGTATGAAGTTAGGATCCTGGGAGGCCAAGTGTGAGGATTCCGCTAGCATTTTGTTTCAGTGAATTAAAATGATTTAAAGACTAGTGAATTAAAGGCGAGGCATAATCCTGTGCCTTTGGCCCTCAACAGTTTTTTTTTTTTTTTAAAATAAAAAACAGCCATGTGTTCAGTGTGCTTTTATCTGGCATGAATGAATAAAGGCTTTTATCCATGCTGTAGTGCATTGTTCCTTGTGTAACATTCCATGTGGAAAACTTCTTTTAGACAATCATGTCATGATTTTTTTTCTTTTCCTTGAGAAAATGGATACTTATTTTTTTTTTTCTAAGAATGTATAGTATGTAAGTTTTCATTTTTGGTCCTGGCCCCCAGGAAGCTCAAATCCATAATACAGAGATCTGGAAATTCTATTAGCCCTTGTGTTATAACACTCGCTGTTTCTTTTGTAGGGTGGCCTTGACTTTTTTTTTTTTTTTTTTTCCAGACGGATTCTTGCTCTGTCACTCAGGCTGGAGTGCAGTGGCACACAATCTCGGCTCACTGCAAGCTCCACCTCCCGGGTTCATGCCATTCTCCTGCCTCAGCCTCTCAAGTAGCTGGGATTACAGGCATCCACCACCATGCCTGGCTAATTTTTTTTTGTATTTTTAGTAGAGACGGGGTTTCACCGTGTTAGCCAGGATGGTCTTGATCTCCTGACCTTGTGATCCGCCCATCTTGGCCTCCCAAAGTGCTGGTATTACAGGTGTAAGCCACTGCACCTGGCCTGGCTTTCTAATACTATTTTATTTACCTAGTTGGATGTATGACTTTTTTTTTTTTTAAGACGGAGTCTTGCTATAACGCCCGTGCTGGAGTGCAGTGGCGTGATCCCAGCTCACTGCAACCTCTGCTTCCTGGGTTCAAGCGATTCTCCAGCTTCACCCTCCCAAGTAGCCTGGAGTACAGGTGCCTGCCATCATGCCTGGCTAATTTTTGTATTTTTAGTAGAGACGGGGTTTCACCATATTGGCCAGGCTGGTCTCGAACTCCTGATCTCAAGTGATCTGTCCACCTCAGCCTCCCAAATGCTGGGATTACAGGCGTGAGACATGTATGACTTTTAACACACTCCAAATCTTCTTTGGAAGGAGCTAGTGAATGACAGAACAGTTTTATCCTCTTCTTATCTCCTAATGTGGGGTATTGAGTAACCAACTTGGTTTTGAAATTCTGTTGCTCTTGCGTGCTTTTACTTGGGTGATGCAACAAACGGAAATTTCTGGATTTACTTAAGTAGAATTTCCATTTCTTTGCTTGATAAAGCCCAGGGTTGCAGTTTTAGGGAAGTTGCCAGCTGGGTAGAGAGGTAGGAACCGTTTTGAGATGACCTTCTCACTGGTTTCCTCTGTTTATTCTAATTGTGAGATTTTCGTTAACTTTGCAATAGAGGCTTTAAATATGCACTGCTTTACAGCAACCAGGTAACTGGCTTCTGAAGATTGAAATACGGTTTCTTCAGCATTGCTGTTTCCAAAGGAGTTCAGTTTGTTTTCATTCACAGACTCAGTGCCTTCCTCTGTTCAGGGAATTCTACTCGTTGGTATGGGTGCTTCCAAATGATGCTTAGCTGGCTGACCCTTCTTTGGATAAGCTAACATTTTAAGAAATTAATTTTCACAATTGGTATGTCAAATTGGTAATTATTTCAGAAGCAAATTAAGATAATATCTTAGAAAATCAATTTATGGACTTGAGCTGAGTGCTTCTTACAATGAATGGGTTTTTTCTAGGTGTTTGTCACCGGGGATTTTCCTGAGAAGCTTGTATATATTAATAGAAAAGGAGTGTACCTTTTTTTTTTTCTTCATTATAATTTTGGTAAAGTCTTACAGTGAAATGTGAATAAGGCTGTCATTTTCAGTCTGCGTTTGAACGAAAACGTGCTGTACTTTTTGGAGACTCTGATTTAGTAATCAGTACTTGGGGTAGTGATAAACCGCAGGTGAGCTAACTTGCAGCATTCTTTAGATTAGAATTTGATTGTCATTGTTCCCAACAATGATTTGCCAGGCATGATAAGCATACTATTCTGCCCCATTCTTCCTTGTTCTAATCTCTTCTTAAATACTTCTGTTTTTCTTTTGCCGAACAGGAATTCCCGAGTAAATGATTCTTTCTTGTGACCGAGGGTGCAATTGATGAGGTCTTCTTGCCTTCTGAATGACCAGTAGCTGCTTCCGGACTCCATAAAATATGTCGCAAATGAAGACTGCTATCACTCACTCTATAAACAGGACCAGAAAGTGAGCAATTTGGCAAGATCCCCTCTCTCAGCAAGTCTGATGGGTTTCTTTTCTTCCCCCAGTGAAGACTTGTCATATTTATAAGCCAGTGGTGTTATTTCAGAATCTCCAAGGGAAATGTGCATTCGTGATAGGGAAGCAACTTGTTTATTCTAGACTTTTCTTCACTGTATTTCTAACGTTGAGGAAATTACTCAAAGAAGTTTGGCAGAGTGAAGACAGATGAGTGAGACTGGATTAAGTTTGTGGAATGTATTAATTCAGCTCATGTTTGTTCAGCTCCACGTGAAGGATCCAGCATCCAGGGCACAGATAAGTGCAGGATATTCGCCCTCAGGGAACTTCCCTATCATTAGGGAGGCTGGAACCTGCTTGCAATGAACAGAAATGTTAGCGTAGTTGCTCATTCTGCTTGAAAGCGGAGCCATTACCATTTCATTTAATGAACTTTTCCAAATGGAAAGAAAGCTTTGTACCTGGACGTACTGGCTCTGGATGTAAAGGTTGAGAGCCCGTGAAGCCCTTATTTAAACATGAAAATGGTGTCAGCTTTAGGACTAAGTTCCGTTGGGAAGAACTGGGGGAAGGGAGCCATTTTTAGGTGGCATTAGCCATACCACCTTTAATAATAAACTTCATGTAATTCAATGTATTTCCTGGCTGACTACAGTTACAGAAATATTAACTGTCCAAAAATGTTTATTTTAAAGGGGAACGACTTCAGTATTGGAGAACGCACAGAAAACTAGATTGTAAATAAATACTTTTGTTCACGTTGGGGGTTAAAAACATTGGGTCTGCTTCATCATGGTTATTAATGTGGACCTGTGTTGTTACGTTATAAGCAGAGATTTGGAGTTCTGAGTTTCAAGGCTTGGCACTTGGAAATGAGCTGAGATTAGCGTTAGACAGTAAGGCCTCTCCTGCCATCTTGGGAGCTGAAATCCTACGATCTCAACCTGAAAATCAGGGGCTAACACTCTCATATTGATCTGTATACCTTTGGAAATCCAGTTTTTAAAAAGAAACAATTTTGAAAACTAGCACGTTTCTTTTTTTATTTCTTTGTACTATGAAAGTTTACATATGTAGCTATAAAAGGCAAACATAAGCTCGCTTTTGTAAAGATTCATGTGAAGCTGTTTTCTTTCTGTGAATGGAGGAGTTTGACAGAGAAACACATTTGTAAGCACACGTGGAGAATACGTTATTAGAACATGATTCTTTCTCCATTGGGCCCCATGAGGCCAAGCAGAAAAATTCAGCAATAAAATGCAAATGTGAGCATGCTTTCTTTAAGATGTATCATAAACTGTTTTCTGTCAGGGAATGGAAGGATTTGACAGAGAAACACCTTTGTAAGTTACACGTTGAGAATATGCAATTAGAATATTTTCTCAGTTGGGCCCTGTGAGGCAAGGAGGCATATCCAACCATAAAAGGCATTTGCATGTTTTCTGTAAGGTTTCATCATACGCAGTGTTCTGTCAGTGAATGGAAGTGTTTGAATAGAGAAACTTCCTTGTAAGCATACATTGACAACATGAAGAAACAATTATTGATCAAAAAAAGTCATGCATTATTATATATTTTTTTCCGGTCTGCTTGAAATCAGTGTTTCTGTTTTCTCATCGTATTTAATAGAGGCACATTGCTGATCCCAAATACTCTGGGAAGATTTAATCTAATAAAATACCCCTTCTCTATTCAGGGATCTGATCATTTCTGTTCTTACTAGGTTTTCATGGTATTCTCAACTTTTCTAACAAAATAGTTTTTGAGCATTGCCATCTTCTTTCATTTTGTGGTAAATATCTTTGTTCCTGTTTTATAAATAGAAAAAAAAATAAGGTACAAAGATGTATTTGCACTGTTAGGATTCTAATGCCACAGAATGCTACCGTAAATGTTTCTTTCCAATTGTGATAGTTTTACCAACATCACATAGGACAGAAAGCCATAATTTTGTGAGCGTTTTCCCATTGTTCACTGCTTTCTAACTCAGTGGCTTTTTGTGGTGGTGGTTGTTTTTGAGACGTAGTCTCGCACTGTCGCCCAGGCTGAAGTGCAATGGCATGATCTCTGCTCACTGCAACCTCCGCCTCCTGGGTTCAAACGATTCGCTTGCCTCAGCCTTCGAGTAGCTGGGATTACAGGCGCCCACAACCACACCCAGCTAATTTTTGTATTTTTAGTAGAGATGGGGTTTCACCATGTTTGCCAGGCTGGTCTCGAACTCTTGACCTCGCGATCTGCCTGCCTCGGCCTCCCAAAGTGCTGGGGTTACAGTTGTGAGCCACTGTGCCTGGCCAACTTTAGTGGCATTTTAAAAAATCGTGGTGAAATATGCATAACAAGGTAAACAATTTTAACCACATTGTTGTGCAGCCATCTCCACCATCCATCTCTAGAACTTTTTCATCATCCCAAACCAAAACTTGGTACCCATAATACAATTCCTTCCCATTCCCTTCTCTTCCCAGCCCCTGGGAGGCAGCATTCTACTTTCTGTGAGTTTGACTCTTCCAGGGAGCTCATATAAATGGAATCATAAAGTACTTGTCTTTTTGTGACTGGCTTATTTCACTTAGCGTGATGTCTTCAAGGTTTGTCCATGTGGTAGCGTGTGTGACAATTTCCTTCCTTTTTAAGGCTGAAAAATGCCTAATATCCGTCTTGTATGGATAGACCACATTGCTTATTCATTTATCCCTTGCTGGATCTGACTCAGTGTTTTTATACTGAGGGTGACAGCCCGCATTTTAAAACATAAAGTAGATTAGGAAATGTGTGCCCATATGAGGTATTCGTATTGTTTTATGAGCCCGTGCACACATGTGTCTGTCTGCATCGTGTTGTAAAATGTTTTTTTCCGGTTGTCAGTGGCTGTCAGAAAAGTTTGGAAGCCGTACCCTAAAGATCCTTTAGATGTTAGATTTCCCTGGGCCCCTGTGCCTGCGTGAGCTCATTTGTGACATGTATGGTGTTCCCTTGGTGTCCAGGCCATCACACAGTGCTTTTTCTTGGCTGTGTTTGTATTGCTCTCCATTGAAAAGCTTCTTGGCCGGGCACAGTGGCTCACACCTGTAATCTCAGCACTCTCAGAGGTTGAGGCGGGCAGATCACTTGAAGTCAGGAGTTCGAGACCAGCCTGGCCAACATGGTGAAATGCCTTCTCTACTAAAAATACAAAAATTAGCTGGTGTTGTGGCACGAGCTTGTAATCCTAGTTACTCAGGAGGCTGAGGCAGGAGAATCGCTTGAACCTGGGAGGTGGAGGCTGCAGTCAACCAAGAGTGCACCACTACACTCCAGCCCGGGCGACAGAGCGAGACTCTATCTCAAAAAAAGAAAAAAAAATTTCTTTAGCATGTGATCCCTAATACAGGGAAGTACAAGCTACTTAAACTAGAAATTCTAAAAAATATGCCACCTGCTTTATTCAGTGCAGGAAGCTCAGCGCCTTTAGTGCTTATTATTGATTCATACAGATAACTTAGTTTTATGAGCTACTTTCTCACCGGTCAGCAAAGTCAGTGTTCTCATTAAAGGTCAGTATGAAAGACTGTTAATAAAGGAGGTCATATTTCTTTTCCTGGTGTGTTCTCCAATGGGGCGCACTGTAGCCTAGAGTAATATGATTTTTGGAATAAACAGGCCTGGATTCAATCATCCTGTTATTTGCTAGCTGTGGCCCATTATACACGAATTAGGAAGAGATTTCACCATCTTCATACAGAATTTATAGGGCCATATATGACTTGTGTCGGGGGTGGAGACGCTTTGGGGAAAAGTGTGATGTAATGTTATTAAAAATCAAGTAATTTTATTTCCTACCCTTCATGCTAACAGTATAATTTCATAATTCTTTTTCTAGGAGTTGACTAAAATATACTAATAATCTGTGAGAGGTCTGCGTGCCAAGCCTTTTCTCAGTCTCTCCTGTCTTGGCCAGTTGTGGTCCATTGGATAAAAACAGTATGTCTGGCCTGCTAGTCTGATTGGCTGCCGAGAGGTGGACAGTTGTGATCAGCTACAACGGCTTTGTTCTGAGACTTGGGTGACAGCGGAAACTCCTAGTTGGCAGGAACTCTGCAAATGTAGGTGAGGGCCGTGGTTTCCAAATGTTGTTTGCCCAGGACACTTTTGTACCGGTCTGCAAAATGTCCTACAGAAGATCCTTCTTAACAATGTGTAGGTTAAAACAACAAAACCAGGGTTCAGCTTTGAGATATTGGATAAATTATATCTACCATGCATACATATTGTGAAGTCTCAGGGCACCGAATGTAAAGAGTAACAGTTCACTCTTACAGATTCAGTTGGGAATAACTGTGTCAGGATGCCTGAGGAAATACCACCTTGATCTATTTATTAAATACTAATTCGATATTTTTTCTGACGGTGGCATGCATATTCCGTAGTGTTTGTGTATTGAACCAAATCCTGTTCTTACTGGACTGATATTTTGCATTTTTTTATAAGCAGAGGGAAGCTGAACCCCTAAGTATCTAACGTGGTCTTGTGGCATTTCATGTTGAGAGCACCAAAATATTTCCTGTGTCATGGGAAGGATGGATAATGAGAGAAGGAGCAGAAAGAGCAGATGAACTCCTGGGCCCTAGTTTGTTTCCTTCCTTCCTTCCTTCCCTCCTTCCCTCCTTCCCTCCTTCCCTCCTTCCCTCCTTCCCTCCTTCCCTCCTTCCCTCCTTCCCTCCTTCCCTCCTTCCCTCCTTCCTTCCTTCCTTCCTTCCTTCCTTCCTTCCTTCCTTCCTTCCTCAATGATCATTTGGAAGGAATCCAAGTGAATCAAGTGTGAGTCGAACAGCGTTGTTTATAGACACTGTTGTAGTCTGTTCTGTGCTGCTGTAATGGAATACCACAGACAAAGACAAGGAACTCATTTACTTGTTTATTTATTTTGAGATGGAGTTGCCCAGGCTGGAGCGCAGTGGTGTGATCTTGGCCTACTGCAACCTCTGCCTCTGGGGTCCACGTGATTCTCCTGCCTCTACCTCCCGAGTAGCCAGGACTACAGTCATGTTCCACCATGCCATCCTAATTTTTTTTTTATTTTTATTTTTTGTATTTTTAATAGAGATGGGGTTTCACCATGTTGTTTGTCTAGGCTGGTCTTGAATTCCTGACCTCAAGTGATCCTCCTGCCTTGGCCTCCCAAAGTGCTGGGATTATAGGCGTGAACCACCACACCCAGCCAAAAATGTGTTTCTTATAGTTCTGGAGGCTGGGAAGTCCAAGGTCGAGGGCCTGCATCTGGCAAGGGCCTTCTTGCTGCATCATCCCATGGTGGAAGGTGGAAGGGCAAGAGAGGAAGGGGGGCCGAACTCTTCCATTTTATAAGCCACTTCCATGATAACAGCATTAATCCATTCATGAGTGGAGCCCTCATGGCCTCAACACTGTTGCGTTGAACTTTGGGGGACAGAGTCAAACCATAGCAGTTTTCAGAGCTTTCCACTGAGCCTGTTTCTTTCCACAGTGCACTGACTGGGCAGGGCTGCGGCACTGGGATGTAGCTGGTGTCTGCCATGCACTGGGCTTGGTGCAGGAGTTGAAATGTACTTGTGGGCCAGATGTCACCAAATGGGCATCTGTATGTGCCTCTGCAATGGTAATTCCATACTTATTGCTTTGAAATATATTTGCTATTTCCTAATAATTTAGTAATAACAATCTAGAACTGGAAGGAAACTCCTTGTTTTTTTGAGGGGATGATCCTTCAGCCCGGAGGTCATGCAGATATAGTTGGGCAGAATTGGGACTGGAACTCAAGTCCCTTCTGCTTGTAATTTTTTTCCACTCATATATATGCATATATGTGTATATATGTATATATACACATATGTGTATGTACACATACACATATATACATATACATACATACATGTATATATGCATATGTGTGTATATATGCATATATACACCCACTCTAATATATAAATATATAAAGATATATAAATATATATGTAGAGATATATATATATATATTTTTTAAAGAGACGTTGTCTCTCTGTCACCCAGGTTGGAATGCAGTGGCTATTCACAGATGTGATCATAGTGCACTACAGCCTCAAAATCCTGGGTGCAAGTGATCCTCTGGAATAGCTAGGACCACAGGTGCACACCACTGCACCTGTCTTCTGCTGTATTAAACACAGCCCTTCCTTACAGAAAATTCTCAGCACATTTTATAAAGTGGGCTATGATGCCATGAATCCCAGCCTCAGGAGGGCCGTTCTGATTAGTCTGAGGCCCCCATGCTGTAGGTGTTGTGTTGATGCTCTAAGAAGTGCGAGAACTTGGCCTCCTCCAGTTGGAGGTTGACTCACGCATGCTTCCTGCAGTCAGGTTGTGTGAGTGTCGGAATGGGGATGGTAGGGCTGGAGAGGTCTTGCGTGCACATTTGCTTAAAGTAGAGGAGCCGATTTTTTACGTACAAGTACATTTTACCAGTGCCGCCAGCAAGATCCCTTGGTCTGGAAGGTCAGTAACTGGTACCAGAGTTGGTACGGTTTGTTTTTCATTGTTTGCTCTGGCTTCTGTGCCGGATGAGGTCATTCAGTTGCACACAGTTCCTGCTTTCAGAAGTTGCTAGAGTGTTTCTCTTTGAACTTGAACTGTGGCTCTTTTGATATATCCAGAAAGAGAGCTCTTTAGGGAATGGTTAATTCTTGTTTTGGGTGCTCTTCTTCACCGCTCTAAGGAACTACCACAGTCAGAAGGTACATTCTTACTGCAATCTTTTTATTTGCTACCTTGGACTTGAGGAGCCTGCCGATATCTCCCGAGGTGAGGTTAGGTCAGTCTCTATAACCGTTTGTCACTTAGGCCTTGATGGGTGACAGGGATGGGGATGACTTCCTGGGCTAACTCTTCTCTTGCTAAATGATGATTTTTCACCACCTTAAATGCTCATGATTGAAACATAAACAAGAAAATAGATATCTGAGGTGAGAATAAACACTGGGACCTTTCTGGGGCTGTTGAATAATGTAGTCCTTCTCTAGAAAATGTTGTGTGAACTTAGACTTGTTAACAGAACAGCCGACCTATATGAGACTAAATAAAAATTATCTGTTGTTGTAGTGGACGGTGTTGAACAGTGTGTCTTTGCCAGGAAGAGAGCTTTGGAATAGGCTGTGTGTCTTATGCAGTTGTGAACTATTTTTTTTTTTTCTAAAATTTCTTCATATGCCAACCGTGTCTGTCAAACTCTGGATGAGTCACCCTTTACTTAGCTTTTCAAGAAACCTTTTTGGATTCACTAACTTTTATCTGCAGGATTTTATCCATGGTCTATTAAGTGTCTAGGATCCTGATAATTATGCATTTTCTCTGAAGATATCTATTTCCAGTAAAGTTTGACTATCTAGTGAAGATTGTAGGCCTGATCAATATATTTGAAGTACTGGTTATGGTCTGAATGTGTGTGTCGCCCCCAAAATGCATATGTTGAAATTTGAACCCCTTATGGTTTTAGGAGGAGGGGCCTTGGGGAGCTGATTAGGTCATGAGGGCAGAGCCCCTGAGAATGGGATTAGTGCTTCCAGGAGAAGAGACAGGAGAGCTTTTTTCTCACTCTCTCTGCTGTCTACCATGTGAGGACACAGCCAGAAGGTGACTGTGTGCCAGTCAGGAAGGGAGCCCTCACCAGACACCTGATCTGCCAGCACTTTGATCCTGCACTCCCCAGCCTCTAGAATTGTGAGAAATAGACAAGTGTTGTTTAAGGCCCCCAGCCTATGACAGCTTGTTATAGCAGCCTAAGCTGAGACGTATTTGATTTTAGCAAAATAGCTCTTGATTTGAAAGCCTTCTGCTCATTGCCTTCACCTCCTCCCTTGTAGTTGTGGACATATATATATATATATATATATATAAATGAACACGTGACCACAACAAAACACTGATATGTGCTGAGTTTAATTTACTTCTTTTTTCTTTTCTTTTTTTTTTTTTTTTTGAGATGGAGCCTCACTCTGTCATCCAGGCTGGAGTGCAGTGGCACGATCTTAGCCCACTGCAACCTCTGCCTCTCGGGTTCAAGTGATTCTCCTGCCTCAGCCTCCCAAATAGCTGGGATTGTAGGAACCCACCACCACGCCTAGCTAATTTTTGTATTTTTAGTAGAGATGAGGTTTCACCATGTTAGCCAGGCTGGTCTTGAACTCCTGACCTCAAGCGATCTGCCCACCTTGGCCTCCCAAAGTGCTAGGGTTATAGGCATCAGCCACTGTACCCAGCCTTTAATTTGCTTCTTATTCCTTGGTTAGGATTAGGGAGAGAATGTCTTGGGTGACCACTGTGGAAATAGCATTTCCAGTCACTGTCGGTACCTGTCTAAGGAGATTTAAACGCTTGCCTTCCTCTTGGGCAGTCATTCTCACAGTGGCTATGGCTTGTCTTGCTACATACACTGTGTAACCACCCTGCCCTGCTGGGCCTTGGTGTACACAGACTGGGTAAAATATTGGGTAAAATCTAATGTTGACCTAGACAAACAGGTCATTCACACACACACACACATACACACACACACACACACACACACCCACCCCACATTTTTTTGGTAGGTGTGTTTTCAATGTCATTTCATTTCAGAAAAAATATGGGCTACCCTTATATTAACATAGGACACTTATTTACCTTGTATGCATTCACATTTATTTATATACAGTTTTTTTTCTGTAGCAATGATAAATGCTATCCAAAGTAATATTGGCTTAACATTTGGGTGCTTTAATTTATAAAAGCATTCCCTTTCTATGGCTCATGACAGTGATTTATAAATGTATGTTTATTGGTAGCTCTGTTTTAGAAAAGGGTCTGAGTTGCTGGGTGTTTCTGCCCTAGTTTCTGGTTTCCGGGAACCTCTGGGCTCGCCCAGCCTGCCTGGTTGGTTGTTGGCTGAGGCTGGGCAAGGTTCTTGAAACTGTGGACACCTGTGAGGCTCTCTGCCCGTCTCAGTAGGCGCGAGAGTCCCATATCTTGTTTGGGGAAGCACCGTCTTGCATTGAGGAGGACGAAGGGAAGAGAGAACTTGATTATGTCAGAGAAGAGACAGAGGAACCTTGGTTTCCCTCAAGGTCTCACGTCTGGAGTACCTGTCACTGCTGCTGACCTGTGAGCTGACTGTGTGGGGCTCCACACCTCCAGTCCTGGCCTATTTCCATCTTCCCCAAAACTTTAGAGGAAGGGTACACTGAACAGAAGTACCTGTGTTGTTCTTGAGTTGAGGGATTTTTTTCTGCTATATTTTTTTCTAAATGATGCTAAAGTTTTGCTGGAACAATATGTTGAGTCTGTCTAGCTTCCTGAGGACTTAGATCACCAGATGTTATGATCTTAACGTAACACATGTGTGCACGCATGCATGCACACATACACACACACGTGCACAATGCAAACTGCAGCTCACCACAACACAACATGTACTCTCCCCTTCCTTCCATGGGGATAGGATAACTCGAATCTTCCTTCTGATTTTATTGTCAAGAAATATTTTCTGCACTCTCTATTGCTGTATCGGTTATTGGCAGTTATATCTGCAAACCCATGAGGGTTTTCTGGATTCAGATAACAAACACACATCATTTGTGGAATATGAGGAATTTAAGGAGACTCGAGGGTGGGCAAAGATTTGAATAAACATCAGAACGAGGATGATGATTCATGAAACAAACCTCTGAGAATTGAGTTCCAAGAGCAATGAACTTTTCGATGAGAACCAAAAAATTCATTCTGTAGCTCAGAAAATTCCTAACTTCATTTCTTCAGATAAACATGTCATTATACCAAATAGCAATCTCAGTGTGTTAAAATCCACCTATGCACTGTGTCCCACAGACATTGTCAGACGCCAGCTCCCCTGGAGTTGCCATTTATTATGTTGCCGATGATTCTGGGATTTAGGATCCCACCCTCATGCCCTGCCCCTCCTGCTCCTTCCAGGCTCCTGGGACTGCTCTTTGCCTCCGCCTTCGACCCCACCCCACCTCCCTTCCTTCCAGCCTCTTCCACCAAGTGCTGTGCTCCTGCCTTGGAATCAGCCAGCTCCCCTGCTGCCTCCTTCCTCAGTATCTTCACCTCCTGGTCTAACCTGGGGATCAGCCAGCCTCCTCCTCCCCAGTATCTTCACCTCCTGATCTAACCCTGAGATCAGCCAGCCTCTGCTTCCAGTATCTTCACCTCCTGGTCTAACCCTGGGATCATCAGCCAGCCTCCTCCTACCCGAGTATCTTCACCTCCTGATCTAACCCTCAGATCAGCCAGCCTCCTCCAGTATCTTCACCTCCTGGTCTAACCCTGGGATCAGCCAGCCTTCTCCTACCTGAATATCTTCATCTCCTGGTCTAACCCTGGGATCATCAGCCAGCCTCCTCCTCCCCCAGTATCTTCACCTCCTGGTCTAACTGAGAACTGCTCTCCAAGTTCACTGCTGCCTCGGCTCCCTTGGGAATGGGAGTGCACCTTCCCCACCCGGTGTGTGCCATGGGATCTGGAGGCAGGGCTCAGGTTTCTGCCCTTATGGCCACTTTTGGGTCATGACCCTTCCCCTCCCTGCTTCTTTAAGCCTTGTCTCAGTCGTATTCTGTCCTCTACCCTCAGTTCTAGCATTTCCTGGTCATAACTCCTCTTTTGTTCATTGAAAGTTTTGGCCCCTGGCTCGCAGTCAGGTCAGTATTTGTTAAAGCTCACCGGGGACACCATGGCAGCTGGAGCTGAGTGACCAGCAGCCTGATTTGCCTGAGAATGGAGTGGCGACTGGAGCTTTATGGGATGGGGATGTTCAGTCTGAGGACTAAGGAGTTTCACAGGACACAGGACTTTCACTGCTCAAACTAGGAGGAGGAGGTTACCCTAGAAAGGCACTGTTAATACCAGAAACCGCTTCTGAGCTGAAATCCAGAGATCCTACTCACCAGAAGCTTCTGTCCTTCAGCTCCACTGACAGATTACCATAAGAACATCAGATTTTTCCCATTCCATGTCCCTTTCCAACCCCTCTGCTCCTGCTGGACTTTGCCTCTGCTTTTGAATTCCAGCATTTCAGCGATGTGCTTGTCAACACACTGGAATCCCTTCCTTCACTGTCCTAAAGGATTGGGCGGCCCACCCATGCCTGTCCCTGGACTTCTGAGTTCTGCCAGAGAAAGTTACGCAGTTGCATCTCTGTGATCCTGATCTCTGCCTCACCAGGGCCTCAACACTGCCTGGAAATCACATTTTCCTCCTCAACCCTCTTCCTCTCCATAATGACTTTTCCAACCTCCTCCACATTTCTTAAATCTCTAGGTTCATACTCAGCCCATCGCTCCTCCTCTCATTTCACTCTCAGCAGATGATCTTTCCACAGTTCACGGGACAGTTGTGCGAAGGCCATTCTCTGACTTTCCCACTGCCCCTTTTGCAAATCCGCCTGCTCCTGGACCTGTACTTTTCTCATTTTTCTGTTTGTAGTGAAAGAGGAATCCTGTTCTCTAGAAATCCATTTCTGCACCACCATTCTCTCCAACCTCCGGTTTAAACCTCTCTCCTGGTATTTCCTTCTCGTTAGCATTTACAAGTGCTCAGGTCTCTCCTATCTTAAGACAAAAACAGAACCCAAGCCCTTGATGGAACTCTTCTCTTTCTGCGACCACTTTCTCTCCCCTTCTCTTGATTAAATGTTTTGAGAGCATGTTCTACTTTCTGCCTTGTACTATTACCTACTGCTACATAGCAAGTGATTGCACACTCAGTATCATAAACAACCTGTGTTGGTTCCCTCACCAGTTCCGTGGGTCAGGAACCCGGGCACAGCCTAGCTGGTTTCTGTGCTTCAGGCTCTCACCAGCCTCCTGTCCATGTGGGCGCCAGGTCTGTGGTCTCATCAGGCTCACCTGAGGAAGAGTGTTTCCAGGCTTCCTCAGGTCATGGGCAGAATTCATTTCCCTGCAGTTGTGGGACATGGGCCACCTGCAGTTCCATGCCACATGGGTCCTTACTTCCTTACAGCTGGCAAGGGTGGAAGATTGCAGCATGATGGCATCACAGGAGTGACATCTCATCACCTTTGCCATCTTCTGTTGTTAGAAGCAGGTGAGAAGTGAACAGTAGGAGGAGAGGAATGTGGGATCACCTTTTTTTTTTTTTTTTTTTTTTTGAGGCGGAGTCTCGCTCTGTGGCCCAGGCTGGAGTGCAGTGGCCGGATCTCAGCTCACTGCAAGCTCCGCCTCCCAGGTTCCCGCCATTCTCCTGCCTCAGCCTCCCGAGTAGCTGGGACTACAGGCGCCCACCACCTCGCCCGGCTAGTTTTTTGTATTGTTAGTAGAGACGGGGTTTCACCGTGTTAGCCAGGCTGGTCTCGATCTCCTGACCTCGTGATCCGCCCGTCTCGGCCTCCCAAAGTGCTGGGATTACAGGCTTGAGCCACCGCGCCCGGCCCACCTTAAAGTCACTCTGCTACCTACTTATTTTTTCATTNGGAGATTTAAACGCTTGCCTTCCTCTTGGGCAGTCATTCTCACAGTGGCTATGGCTTGTCTTGCTACATACACTGTGTAACCACCCTGCCCTGCTGGGCCTTGGTGTACACAGACTGGGTAAAAATATTGGGTAAAAATCTAATGTTGACCTAGACAAACAGGTCATTCACACACACACACACATACACACACACACACACACACACACCCACCCCACATTTTTTTGGTAGGTGTGTTTTCAATGTCATTTCATTTCAGAAAAAATATGGGCTACCCTTATATTAACATAGGACACTTATTTACCTTGTATGCATTCACATTTATTTATATACAGTTTTTTTTCTGTAGCAATGATAAATGCTATCCAAAGTAATATTGGCTTAACATTTGGGTGCTTTAATTTATAAAAGCATTCCCTTTCTATGGCTCATGACAGTGATTTATAAATGTATGTTTATTGGTAGCTCTGTTTTAGAAAAGGGTCTGAGTTGCTGGGTGTTTCTGCCCTAGTTTCTGGTTTCCGGGAACCTCTGGGCTCGCCCAGCCTGCCTGGTTGGTTGTTGGCTGAGGCTGGGCAAGGTTCTTGAAACTGTGGACACCTGTGAGGCTCTCTGCCCGTCTCAGTAGGCGCGAGAGTCCCATATCTTGTTTGGGGAAGCACCGTCTTGCATTGAGGAGGACGAAGGGAAGAGAGAACTTGATTATGTCAGAGAAGAGACAGAGGAACCTTGGTTTCCCTCAAGGTCTCACGTCTGGAGTACCTGTCACTGCTGCTGACCTGTGAGCTGACTGTGTGGGGGCTCCACACCTCCAGTCCTGGCCTATTTCCATCTTCCCCAAAACTTTAGAGGAAGGGTACACTGAACAGAAGTACCTGTGTTGTTCTTGAGTTGAGGGATTTTTTTCTGCTATATTTTTTTCTAAATGATGCTAAAGTTTTTGCTGGAACAATATGTTGAGTCTGTCTAGCTTCCTGAGGACTTAGATCACCAGATGTTATGATCTTAACGTAACACATGTGTGCACGCATGCATGCACACATACACACACACGTGCACAATGCAAACTGCAGCTCACCACAACACAACATGTACTCTCCCCTTCCTTCCATGGGGATAGGATAACTCGAATCTTCCTTCTGATTTTATTGTCAAGAAATATTTTCTGCACTCTCTATTGCTGTATCGGTTATTGGCAGTTATATCTGCAAACCCATGAGGGTTTTCTGGATTCAGATAACAAACACACATCATTTGTGGAATATGAGGAATTTAAGGAGACTCGAGGGTGGGCAAAGATTTGAATAAACATCAGAACGAGGATGATGATTCATGAAACAAACCTCTGAGAATTGAGTTCCAAGAGCAATGAACTTTTCGATGAGAACCAAAAAATTCATTCTGTAGCTCAGAAAATTCCTAACTTCATTTCTTCAGATAAACATGTCATTATACCAAATAGCAATCTCAGTGTGTTAAAATCCACCTATGCACTGTGTCCCACAGACATTGTCAGACGCCAGCTCCCCTGGAGTTGCCATTTATTATGTTGCCGATGATTCTGGGATTTAGGATCCCACCCTCATGCCCTGCCCCTCCTGCTCCTTCCAGGCTCCTGGGACTGCTCTTTGCCTCCGCCTTCGACCCCACCCCACCTCCCTTCCTTCCAGCCTCTTCCACCAAGTGCTGTGCTCCTGCCTTGGAATCAGCCAGCTCCCCTGCTGCCTCCTTCCTCAGTATCTTCACCTCCTGGTCTAACCTGGGGATCAGCCAGCCTCCTCCTCCCCCAGTATCTTCACCTCCTGATCTAACCCTGAGATCAGCCAGCCTCTGCTTCCAGTATCTTCACCTCCTGGTCTAACCCTGGGATCATCAGCCAGCCTCCTCCTACCCGAGTATCTTCACCTCCTGATCTAACCCTCAGATCAGCCAGCCTCCTCCAGTATCTTCACCTCCTGGTCTAACCCTGGGATCAGCCAGCCTTCTCCTACCTGAATATCTTCATCTCCTGGTCTAACCCTGGGATCATCAGCCAGCCTCCTCCTCCCCAGTATCTTCACCTCCTGGTCTAACTGAGAACTGCTCTCCAAGTTCACTGCTGCCTCGGCTCCCTTGGGAATGGGAGTGCACCTTCCCCACCCGGTGTGTGCCATGGGATCTGGAGGCAGGGCTCAGGTTTCTGCCCTTATGGCCACTTTTGGGTCATGACCCTTCCCCTCCCTGCTTCTTTAAGCCTTGTCTCAGTCGTATTCTGTCCTCTACCCTCAGTTCTAGCATTTCCTGGTCATAACTCCTCTTTTGTTCATTGAAAGTTTTGGCCCCTGGCTCGCAGTCAGGTCAGTATTTGTTAAAGCTCACCGGGGACACCATGGCAGCTGGAGCTGAGTGACCAGCAGCCTGATTTGCCTGAGAATGGAGTGGCGACTGGAGCTTTATGGGATGGGGATGTTCAGTCTGAGGACTAAGGAGTTTCACAGGACACAGGACTTTCACTGCTCAAACTAGGAGGAGGAGGTTACCCTAGAAAGGCACTGTTAATACCAGAAACCGCTTCTGAGCTGAAATCCAGAGATCCTACTCACCAGAAGCTTCTGTCCTTCAGCTCCACTGACAGATTACCATAAGAACATCAGATTTTCCCATTCCATGTCCCTTTCCAACCCCTCTGCTCCTGCTGGACTTTGCCTCTGCTTTTGAATTCCAGCATTTCAGCGATGTGCTTGTCAACACACTGGAATCCCTTCCTTCACTGTCCTAAAGGATTGGGCGGCCCACCCATGCCTGTCCCTGGACTTCTGAGTTCTGCCAGAGAAAGTTACGCAGTTGCATCTCTGTGATCCTGATCTCTGCCTCACCAGGGCCTCAACACTGCCTGGAAATCACATTTTCCTCCTCAACCCTCTTCCTCTCCATAATGACTTTTCCAACCTCCTCCACATTTCTTAAATCTCTAGGTTCATACTCAGCCCATCGCTCCTCCTCTCATTTCACTCTCAGCAGATGATCTTTCCACAGTTCACGGGACAGTTGTGCGAAGGCCATTCTCTGACTTTCCCACTGCCCCTTTTGCAAATCCGCCTGCTCCTGGACCTGTACTTTTCTCATTTTCTGTTTGTAGTGAAAGAGGAATCCTGTTCTCTAGAAATCCATTTCTGCACCACCATTCTCTCCAACCTCCGGTTTAAACCTCTCTCCTGGTATTTCCTTCTCGTTAGCATTTACAAGTGCTCAGGTCTCTCCTATCTTAAGACAAAACAGAACCCAAGCCCTTGATGGAACTCTTCTCTTTCTGCGACCACTTTCTCTCCCCTTCTCTTGATTAAATGTTTTGAGAGCATGTTCTACTTTCTGCCTTGTACTATTACCTACTGCTACATAGCAAGTGATTGCACACTCAGTATCATAAACAACCTGTGTTGGTTCCCTCACCAGTTCCGTGGGTCAGGAACCCGGGCACAGCCTAGCTGGTTTCTGTGCTTCAGGCTCTCACCAGCCTCCTGTCCATGTGGGCGCCAGGTCTGTGGTCTCATCAGGCTCACCTGAGGAAGAGTGTTTCCAGGCTTCCTCAGGTCATGGGCAGAATTCATTTCCCTGCAGTTGTGGGACATGGGCCACCTGCAGTTCCATGCCACATGGGTCCTTACTTCCTTACAGCTGGCAAGGGTGGAAGATTGCAGCATGATGGCATCACAGGAGTGACATCTCATCACCTTTGCCATCTTCTGTTGTTAGAAGCAGGTGAGAAGTGAACAGTAGGAGGAGAGGAATGTGGGATCACCTTTTTTTTTTTTTTTTTTTTTGAGACGGAGTCTCGCTCTGTGGCCCAGGCTGGAGTGCAGTGGCCGGATCTCAGCTGACTGCAAGCTCCGCCTCCCAGGTTCCCGCCATTCTCCTGCCTCAGCCTCCCGAGTAGCTGGGACTACAGGCGCCCACCACCTCGCCCGGCTAGTTTTTTGTATTGTTAGTAGAGACGGGGTTTCACCGTGTTAGCCAGGCTGGTCTCGATCTCCTGACCTCGTGATCCGCCCGTCTCGGCCTCCCAAAGTGCTGGGATTACAGGCTTGAGCCACCGCGCCCGGCCCACCTTAAAGTCACTCTGCTACCTACTTATTTTTTCATTTCCTTTTCACTCCTCAATCCACTAGATTCTGTTTTTTATCTCTGCTACTTTAGTGAAACTGATACCAGAGGGTCAAGATTGGCTGCAAAATTTTCTGGGTCCAGTGCAAAGTGAAAATACAGGGTTCTTTGTTCAAAAATTAAGAATTTCAAGATGGTAGCAGCAAAGCACTAAATGAAGCATGGGGCCCCTCGGGCATAGGGGCTGTGAAGGTCCCATGCCCACGAAGCCAGCGCTGCAGAGAGGCCTTATGTCCGCCCTGCTGCGAGTTCCACAGGGCCCTTCGGTTGTGTCCTGCTTGGCCTCTCAGCAGCCTTTGCTAGCTGGGATTTACCACTGTGGAGCGCGTCCTTGTCTGTGAAACATCTCCCTGCCCTCCGAGTGCCTGAGACGCCCTCCCCTGGGTTTCCTTCTCCCTCTCGATTATCCCCTTCAGCTTCCTTTGCAGCCTCCTCTTCCTCTCCCCACCCCTTTATATTTGGGTATTTTGAGGACACTTTTGCCACCCTGCTGAGGAATATCAGCAGTTTCAGCCGCTTCGTTTGTTGTAGGATTTTGGCTCTCACATCTACATATCCAGCCCTTACCTAACTTGTGAGCTCAAGCACCTACGTCAGGGCATCCTTCATAGGCTTGCATGCTTTGCAGGTATCTAAAATGCAGTGAGTCTCTAACAGATTGCCTTGTTTTCTCTGATCCATTGACCTGGTTCTTCCTCAGTGTCCTCTATTTCAGCACTTGGCCTCACTCATTACCCGGGGAGTCTGGGTTTGTATCTGTGCCCTAACCCCAGGCTTGAGCCCCATCTTTCTTCTTCTGGCCCATCTTGTGCTCCAAGCCCACGTGCCTATGTCCGTCGAGGGTTCTCCCTTGGACTGCATTTCATCACATGCTCTCCCTGGACTTCCATGGTCTGTTCTCATGGTGACCTCGGCTTCCTCTGTTAAAACCCAGCACACTTCATTGCTACTCTTTTGTCAAATGCCTGCTTCCCCCAGTAGAAAATAAGCTGTGATAAGTAAGTCCATGAGGCAGAGAGTTCTACTGCTTTATCCTCAGTGTCAAGACATATGCCTGGCACATGCTATACACTCAATAAATATGTGTTTTAATGAAAAAGTTTGTTTTAATTTTCAGCCCAATTTTTAAAAGAAGTAAATTGATTTTTTTAGAGACAGGGTCTTGCTGTGTTGCCCAGGCTGGTCTTGAACTCTTGGGCTCAAGTGATCCTCCTGCCTCAGACTTCCAAGTAGCTGGGATTATAGACGTGAGCCACCATGCCCAGCCCAGCCCAGCCCAGGTTTTCAAGTGTGACCATTTTGTTGTTTTAGGATGAAAGTGTAGAAAATACTATATATGGAAGAATAGGACAATGGTATAGTAGGATTCTTGTTCTTGAGATATTAGAAATATCTGTACAGTTATAATAGTTTTGGGCCTTTCAGTTGGATTGTTACTGATTAGAAAGTAAACTTGTAACAGGAAATATATGGGTGTTTTCTTATATCTGTTGAGATCTGGGCACTAACAGGTGGAAGGAAACTGGTGCCATTTGCCCTACAGAATTCACAGAATTAACTTGTGCAGTTCGGGTGGGAGGAAGTAAAAATAGGTGATGATTAACCATGGAGATAAGTGTATTTCATATACTGCTATCTGAATCAGTTTGCCCTTACCACAGCAAAAATAGTTTGATAATATTTTATCTTACTTTTTTTTTTTTTGAACAAATAAGTAGTGAGGTAGTCATGGCGAGAGATCTGCATCTCCGATTCTTGGGGGCGCTGTTTCCTCACAAGCCTGCAGTATCTGTTTTAAAAAGTATTTTGATATAGAATGGTGAAATGGATCAAGTATTTGGGGGCCTCATTATTCAGAGACTAAATGTGGCCGGAAGAGGAAGAATTCTACCCAAGGAAGCTGCCGCTGATCTGCTCAACGTCTCGGAGCAGTCTCTTTTTAAGCAGAAGTCAGTAACAAGCAAACACAATGTCAGTGGATTTATTTATCTGTTAAACTCTTTATTCTGTTACCTACTGGGTCTCAATCTTTTTGACCTCAGGACCTCTTTACACTGTTTTAAAAAGTATTCGAGAATCTTAAAGAACTTTTTTTTGTTTCTATTGATATTTTACTATGTTAAAAATTAAAACTGAGAAATTTTAAAATTTTAAAACTGAGAAAATTTAAAAATGACAAAAATAATAATAAACCTGTTACATACTAATAAAAAGGCCATTTATAATGAAGAATAACCTTCCTAAAACAAAAAAGGTATGAGATGAATGTTTGACATTGTTTTATTTATTTATATCTCTTTAGTGATTTTTAAAAGTGAAAACCAAAAAAAAATTTAGTGAGAAGAGCGACATTATTTTCCATTTTTGTGAATCTGTTTCATAACCAGCTTTGATAGAAAATAGCTGGGTTCTCATATCTGCTTCTGTAATCCATCTGTCGGGATAGGTTGTTTTAGGGGTTATATATGCAGAAAATCTAGTTTCACTCAGTTACATCATTGGGAAAGGTCACAGAATTGAAATAACCTTTTCAAATAATTATGGACATTCTTCCTTGATATCACACCAAAACCTGACAAGTGGTAGTGTCTGAAAGGTTAGTTACAGTATTCTGAAACCATAGCAATGATCTTTCCTATTCTGTTACATTAAAATTAATTTGTCTATCTTGTATTTTGAATAGGACAATAGAGGAATAGTTAAGTCAGCTATAATACATTCATGTTATGGCAGATTTTGCAACCATATATTGAAAAAGTTATTACAGGTGAAATGCTTACAAACGTAATAAACTATCTATTTAATATCCCAAGTTTGCTAAAAAATGAAAACGTGTATTTGTATTAATTGAATGGAAATGTATCAAAATACAAATATTTTAAATGATGCATTCATGGGGGAAATTTTCTTTATACTTTTCTTTATTTTCCAAATTTTGTGTGATCAACACATTGCTTTTAAAATCAGAAGAAAAAAAATAAGTATTTTTTTGTTATGAGAGAAATGTCTGTTTAAACTGTTTCCCTCATCTGTAGGTTGCCTTCTATGTGTAAAACTCCAGCATTTCCAGTTTGAGTGGTAACAAAGATCTGTTTTCCTCCTCAAGTTTTTATTTATTTAACAGACTATTGTAACCTTTCTGTGGCTGTTTTAAGCTTCGCAGTTTTTCCGCTTTATTTCAGTAGCAATTCATCGATTGAATAGAGAAGCTTTGACTTGTTCAAAAAAGTTGCATAAATTAAACTTTCACATATAGCAGACACATAATTTGCTTTTTCTCATTTCTGTTATAGCTCAGGCAAGCTCTGTTTCTTATCTAAGTGAAATGGCCAAAGGATATCTTGTCCTACAGGGATAATAGAGCTACTCTCATGGTTGAGAAATAACATGGAAATTAGCATGCAATCAACTTCTGAGTTATTGTGTCTAAACTGTTTGCCAATGGTGTGAGTGTCACAGTTTTATGGCTGGAAGTTCAAGTGGCTTCAAAAATGCAAAGGGCAGCTCACCTCTGGGGATTAGTTCCCTCCTTACTCCTGGACTTAGAAAGGATGTTTGCAGCTAGTAATGTGGCTGACGTGATATTGTCGTAAAGGATTGCTACGTCCAGACTTTTGTCTTCTGTGGACAGGACTCCAAATTTGATGATCTTCTGTTTTCCTGCAAGTAGAGGATTTCATCATGTTTGTATTTCTTTGTCTTACATTTCTTATGATATAATTGGTTATTAAGATGTCTACAGAAGCTGCAAAGCACCCACAAAGCAGGAAATTAGCAACTCTGCCTCTACCACTTGTAGTGAAGCTTGAAGACGTTATCACTTTGACTTTTCCAGCTGAATGTATAGTTCTGTGGCTTTAGTTAAATGTGTCAGTGACTCTCAGGGTTTAGAATCTCTCCCAAGACTGTTTAGGAAGGTGCATCACTACACTTTGAAGTATAGAGTGTGATGGAAAACTACTTAATTACATATTCTAATATTGTTTTAGATTAAAAGACCATTCTGTCCTCTGCTTAAAACAATTGAGGATATTATATTTGAGAGCATCCCTACTGGTTAACATCATCATTACATTTGAAAATGTTCGAATCAGTAAGTATGAGTTGAACTTTTTGGAGTAGAAAATGCACTCTAAGGCCGGGCATGGTGGCTCACGCCTGTAATCCTACCACTTTAGGAGGCCAAGGCAGGTGGATCACTTGAGGACAGGAGTTTGAGACCAGCCTGGCCAACATGGTGCAACCCTGTCTCTACTAAAAATACAAAAAATGAGCTGGGTGTGATGGCACATGCCTGTAGTCCCAGCTACTGGAGAGACTGAGGGAGGAGAATTCCTTGAACCCAGGAGGCGGAGGTTGCAGTAAGCCAAGGTCATGCCACTGCACTCCAGCCTGGGTGACAGAGCGAGACTCTGTCTCAAAAAATTAAAAAAAAAAAAAAAAAAAAAAAAAAAAGAAAAGAAAATACACTCTAAGTATACTTAGTGGTTTATTCTTTTTTATTGTTGAAACCACTATTTACGTTTATTTCTTTCTTTTATGTATTAGACTGGACTAGGAAAGGTTTGCAAATTTAAATAAGGAATGAGGAGTGTTATTATTATTATTGTATTGCCCTGACCACAAACTGCGGGGCCTCTCGCCCTTGCCCCCCTGTGGTTTTGAGGGCAGGAAGCCTTACCATAACCCGGTTCCTGACCATGCCGCCTCCCTGCCACTTTCCTGGTCAGCCCTCTTCACTGTTCCTACCTGCCCCAGGCCTCTGTGTTTGCTGCTCAGTCTGCCCGAAGCTCTTCCCCTTGGTAGCCTTTGGCTCCGTCCCTCACTTCCTTCAGGTGTCTGCTGTCTTCTCAGCATGGTGTTTCATGAATATCCACAATAGTGCAGCCTCTGCCACTCCGTTGCCTTACCTGTATTTCCCCGCATGGCACTTTGCATGGCCTGATATTGTATTTCCCTCGGTTTGTCAGTTGGCTGCCTGCGCCTGAATGCAGGCTCCAAGAGGGCAGCGGCTTTGTGTCCTTTGCTGCTAGGCCCGTGTTGTTGTGAACAGTGCCTTACACTTAACAGACACAGACTAAATACTTGATGAATTAATGGGAGGATGAATTCACCAGATTCCCTCTTGTGGGTGACTCTACACAAGATGGCATTTACTCTCCAGGTGTCCTGCTCCCTTCTAAAGACAGAGAATGATGGCTGGTATCATTGTATAGCTTGACCCAGTGGCACACCCTGTGCCTGACACCCAGTTGACAGATGTGTAGGGAACAAAATTACAACGGGATGGCCACATAGTTGGCTGTTTATACTCATTGCTGCCAGCTGTCTCCCAGAACAGTCATCTGCTCCTTAGGGGGAGAAACAGGGACATGAAAAGCCCAGGAAGGTTGTCAGGAAGCAATTTTGAACTTCTAATGTGTAAACATGGGGGCTTTGGCATCCTTTGAACCATTTTGATGATAGGAATGGAGGTGGTAGGAGCCACCCTGATTAAGATCTTGTGGAGAATAAACTGGCGCGCCATTTACACAGGCTGAATCAATGTTGCTGGCAGCTGTGATTTTAATCCATGCGCCTAAAACAGTGTCCCCATACCTGTCTCTTGCTGAGGCCCCTGTCGCAGGTGAGTCACACCTGACTCCCGATCTTTCCATTGACCACTCATTCCACCTCTTCAGCCCCATTTCCCACCCTTACCTAGTGAGTCCTCCTTGACTCAGGCTGGTTCCTCCATTGTTTCTGCCACCTACAGGCCGTCAGTGCTCCTTGAATACCCTGTGGTGTCATCGCTGACTCGAGCCTCTGGGGCTTTCCCGCTCTGACAGCTCTGTGTTTCCTATTGGTTCGTATAGCTTGCTTCTGAATTAGCATGTGATATTAGGTGGCACTCATATGTTGTGTATCTTGGTTTAGTTTTTACAGAAAGATGAAAGACTCTTAAAAGGGATCTTGGAGTTGTTCTTGTACATCTTTTATTATCTCCTAAGCCTTTGATGGGCGCTTGTTCCAATTGGGAAAGAAAGAAAAGAGAATAAATAAATAAATAAATAAAAATAAACCATCCAGAATGCAGATGGGACAAACCGTTGGTCTTAGAGCACGGTGGTCACTCAGGCTGAGAGTGTGGGGTACATAAGGTCCCCTGGACTAAAACTGTTTGATGGTCTGGATCGGGCTAGTGAGTAGAACAATGGGTTGTAGAGTGCCTGGCACGCAGGTTGCAATGAGATTGGGGAAGCAAGGGTTGTGCATTTGTTAATGCAGAGATTGTATGAAAATGGAAAGAATTAGGAGGAGGAGGTTGAGGTTTATACTAGTATGATTCTCTCCACATTTAGAGAAGGCTCTTACAGTTCCTTTAATCCAATACTACACAGAAAAGTCCTCTGAGAACTGAGTGAGAAGCCGCAGGCTTATAGGACTGAAGTTCCGTGCTGAAATTGCTTAGGGGATCCTTTTCAGTTGCCCCCTCCTTTTTTTTTTTTTTTTTTTTTTTTTTTTTTTTAGGAGAACAGGGGGATTTAAATCTCCCTGGTATGGTTTCCATTAGAATGGAAGCTCTTTGGCAGGTCTGCCAGGACCGTTCATCACCGTGTCCCTGGTACTCAGACCTCAGTGCTGGCAAAGCTGCGCTCATGAAAGCTGGCTGCGCGGGTGGGTGGCTGGCTCACGCGCTTGGTCCTGGAGATGGGGGAGAAGAGTCGGGTCCACCAAATGGTTCTTGCAGTTCTCCCCAGCCTGCCCTCTGGACATGGTTGGCACAGGCCATGTTGTACTTGTGGCTCATCTTGATCGATTCTCCTTCTCTGCTCCCTGTGCTGGAGCTAGACACCAGTTTTTTTTTTTTTTTTGAAGTTTCACAGGTGATTTTGATGTGTGAGCCGGGGTTGAAAGCCACAGCTGGACTGCGTTGGAAGGGAAGTGGAGGTCAGCTTAGGCCAGCTGGTTCACATGGAAATCAACAAAGCCAGCTTGGCTTTGAAGGATGCATAATTCTGTTACTCTTAGTTGGACCCACATAACTCAGCAGTTGAAGTTGTTTTTTTTTTTTTTCTTCTGTGTTTTCATCTCCTAATTTGGGCTTGCCTTCACATAGAGCTTTCGGAAACAAATAAGAATTCAAGCTCATCAGGCACATTTTCACTACACCTGGCAGAACATATTAAGGTGTTGTGTTTTAAAAATCCAGCCACAAACTGTAGGTGGTCTCTAGCTCCACACACTTAGCAAGCTCCCTGCTCAACTCGCCACCCAGCCCCAGTTTTCCAGTCCTTCCTGCGTTCACCAGAGGCACAGTCAGGATCACCTTACACTGAGTTCAGAAATGGAGAAGACATATAGTTAAAAAAAAAAAAATCAAGATCAGGTGAGCAGTAGCCAGATGACTTTTCCACACAACTCTCTTTCCGGACGCTTCTGGAAATTGCCGTCCAATTTTGGTCATTCATTTGGCTGTGTAATAATTCAAACGGTGCTTTGTGAATAAGTTACCTTTTAAAAGTTATGCATTTTAGCATCTCTAGGAAGGTCAAGGAATTATTTTCCTTTTTAATTAGGTGACTTGTTTACCCTGTGTCTTCTGAAAGCTAGAGGGAGCAAATTGTAGCTTTTGAAATAGTCTGTGTGTGCGCGTGTGCGGGTATGTGTGTGAGTGTGTGCGCGTGTTTGTGTGTGTGTGTGAGTGTATGCACACACACACATTGGTAGGGGAGGCAGGTGATTATGGGCTGTGTCATGAATGCCGCCTAGTGGTGCATTTAATGGGGTGGTCCAGGGAAGCAAGAGGACACTGAGGAACAGAGAGGGCAAGCTTGAGGAATTAGGAGGGAATTACCTGGACTCACAGAGAGGGGCTCAAAAGACGAATTCAGTCTTTTTCTAAAAACATTTTAAAAAGTGGTTTACCTGACTCCAAATCAGGAAGAGACAGCTTTACCTCATCTCTCCTGCCTCCTAGCCTGTGGGCTCCATTAGCAAGGGATGAACTATCGTAAGAGCTGGTACTCTGGCATCAGGTGGACCCGGCTGGGACCTGGCTGGGTCCTGGCTAGGCCCCTCCAGTGGCATCACTGTGGGCAGGCTGCTAATCCCCCTGGACCTCAGCTATTCCTCCATCAATAAAGATAATAATACCTCCTTCGTAGAACTGTTGTGAAGGTTGAGATGAAGTATGAGTATTTAAAGCAGTGCCTGGGATGCAGTAAGCATTTCGAAAGTTAACCAGTAGTAGCAGTTGTATTTTTGTGGATTACCTGGGAACCAAACCATCATTGTTGATATAATTTCTATTATCAGTTTTAAACAGTTAAATAACAGAGAATCCCATTTAATCAAGAGATTACAGTACAGCACAGACCCAACCTGGTTGGGTACTTAGTAGGGAGAAATAGGGGCTAGAAATGAATAATTGTGCCCAATACCAGTGAGCAGCTGTTTTCACACCGTGACCAGTTTAGTACAAACACAAATGTTTATAGATTGCATCTTTTCTCCACGCACAATTGATTGAGGTATTTCATCACTTTAACAGATGATAATTGAACATTTAGTATTCCTAGCCCTGAAGACCCAGTGAGGTACAAACCAGAAATGGCCCTGGCCCCCAGGTAGCTAAATATCTAGAGGGGAGAAGATCCAAAACACACATGGGGCTGGCAATAAATTAAACAATTACAGATGGTGAGAGCTGGGAAACCAACTTAGGACAGAGATTGACCACGGAGGGACCCGTGTTGGATTGGTGATCCGGGAAGATGATGTTGAAATACAGACGGAGAAGGTGAGGAAGAGCCAGGGGTCAGGAGAAGTGTGGGAAGGGGGCTGGGTTGGGAGGGGCGCGTGCCCCGGGTGGGAACATTGTGTGCACCAAGACATGCAGCCCAGGAAGAGTTTGGTGTGTTCCAGGAATGAAGGCAGGCTTGTGTGGCTGAGGCGCAGGGAGCAAGGTGGTGGAGAGACTGGCATGAGGCATGAGAAGCAGGCCCAGGTCAGATCAGGTGGGGGGCGAGGGCCGCTGCCGGGGTATTGGAGAAGCTATTGAAAGGCCCTGAGAATCCCATGGGGAGAAAGTCCATTCATAGTGCACATTTCCTGCTTTGAACCTTTTCTATTCAATAACGAAAACTTGGATACTATATTTATTTTAGCCACAAAACTATCTAGGTATCTTTGAGAAGTGGCACTTGCTGAGCTGGCCTTCTAAATCCCTGCCTGCTGTTCCATTGCAGGATGGCTTGTGAAGCCAGGTGTGGCCTGTGGCCCAGGTGGGCCAGGGAAATCTCGAGTGAGGGGCAGTAGCACGGGGCACACAGTAGGTGTCAGTCAAGTCTAAACGTTGTGCACAGCTTCGTTTTGTCCAGAGCTGAGCTCTCATTGGGTCGGGGCTGTCAAATGTGAATATTTTGGCCTGGGCTGCTATCTGGCATGCTGAGTGCTGACTGGTATATTTCCTTTTTCAACCAGAGAATCCTGGTCAAGCCCTGAACAGTCCGGAAACTCTGAGATCAGCATTTCCAGATCTTCTATGCATTTGGGAGGAGTCACCATCGATGACTTTATCAATTGTAAATTTCCAATATCAAATTACTGGCCTTCCAATCAATTCTGATGACAGGAAGGACGAGGGCTCTGGAAAGTCACTTTAAGCTAATCATTGTTAGTCAAATAGTGCTGTTTTTGTATATTGAGTATTGAGAAGGGAATGTGCTTGGTCTGTGTTCTCTCTGTGCCTAGTCACCTGCAAGTCCTGAGGGCCCCAGGCAGCAGTGCACAAGCTTTAATGTGGATTCCTATGGATCAGAGGTGTCCTAGGGCTCACCTTGTTATTTGGCGTTGCACTTGCAGCCAGGTAAAATCAGATTTCTCCTGTTTCCCCTTTTGGGGGTGGGGTGTGTGGATTTGAAAGGCCTGTCACGTGTGGCCTGATTGCACTGCCCAGTGTGTGTGTGTGTGTGTGTGTGTGTGTGTGAGAGAGAGAGAGAAAGATGTCTGCAAGTTTAGCATTGGCCTGTCCTGATTAGTGAGGACCTCTGATGGCCTAGGCCGGGGCTCAGGTGAGGACACTTTGACGCTGAGGGGGCGACTTGCTTTCTGAAGGCACCGAGCCTCCTGGGTGGCAGAGCAAGGATTGGGCCTGGCGTTTCTGACGTTTAGATAGACCTTTGTTCTTGGATAAAGCCATGATGTTTAATTGTAGAGAAAATGGTTCACAGCAGATGCAGTGAGGAAACAAATAATGCGCAATTTTTCCAAGTCACTGAATCGAATCTTTTATCTCTGAAGTGAACATTTTAAGAGAAAACAAGATTTATTTCTTGCTAATGGGGTGGGAACAACTTATTTAAAAAATAAGGGTGAGCAAAATAAAACTAGATTAAAGACAGAAGTAAAATGTTTAGAATACTTTGTTTTATAATTAGGCATTAAATGACGTCAGTGGAAGTATGATTCCAAGTTCATAATGTCATCACTACTTAATTAAAATAATGGATGTCTTTGTAAGTCTGCTTTTGTTAGATAATATTATTTAATCCGGTAGTCAGTTTTATAATCAATGTTTTTTCCTTGAGGTAAAAAAAATATGTCTTCAAATTATTAAACAACTTTATAATAACAATGTCCTGCTTCCCAAACATTTATAAATTCAGCTTATATCATTTAGGCTTTTCTCCAAGTCAAGATTATGACTTTGGTTATAAATCCCTCTGGTTTGAGAAAGTAGTGATTTCTTAATACTTGAAAGATAGTTTTTATAATAATTAGTTGTATACTTATAATGTAAAACAAAGAGCGCAACTGCTTATGACTAATCTGAGCAGACAGTGTTGTGTACTGTTGCTATGACAACTAACAATTTTGGTCTGACATTTACAGGTAACTTGTTAGACCACAGGAGCTTGCATACTCACAGTTGTTACATACTTGCTTTAAACAATGCCTGATTCAGTCATCAGGTGATTGGCATATTTTTCATCTACTTGGTTAAATGAGCTTTTGGTTGATATACTTCGGTTAACTTCATTGACTGCCCATCACCGCTTCTGTTGACCCACTTTTTTGGTAGAGGATTGGAGGGGATAGCATTTGTCATCTACCATACACAGGAAAGAAAGGGACAGTGTAACCCTGTTTTGAAAAGTTCTGTTGAAACTTATTAGCTGCTTGGTACTGGTACTTCCTGTTTCCAAAACCAGTGTTTATGCCACACTCCATTGTGAGACTGTTTATTGCCTTAAGCAGAACTCCTGGCATGTTTGAGACCCTGCCCCTCTCATTTGTGCCAGATCCCCAAGTCACAACTGGTCCAATCCATTTCACAGCAGCCGTACCAGCCTTCATCCCTCTTCTGTCTCCCTTCTGTTGGGTGGCAAAGACCTTGTTGGGTCAATAAGTTTAATCTAATGGCTGTCCCAGCACATTCCTCCTGCCCAGTCTGAGTCCCGGCCCTTGTGGCTCTCTGTCATTGTCTTGGCTTTGAATTGCCTGCACCTTTGCCCTGCCTGAGCAATGCTAGCACCCACCTCCCTTCCTTCGGTAAACATACTCATGATGGGTGTCATGTTTCTCATGCCTGCAGTGCTGTGAACTAGGTCCTACTGCCATAAGGTGGGTGGAAAGTATTTGTGGGGGAGGTGTGTTTGTAGGGTAAGGCAGTGGGAGGGTAGAGGAAAAGGAGATAAAGTAAAAGCCCATTTCTAACTCTCTGAACAGGCGAGGCCAGCTTACCTGAGATACCTGTGATGAGGTGAGTCCATATCTACCATACATTAATTATATATGACATATGTGTGGCAGTGAGCCTCTTAGGATGGGCCAGTGGCGTCAATCCATGCAGCAAGCCTGGAAGGGCAAAGACAAGGAAAAACAGGCTCAGAAAGCTACCTGAATCCCCTCAACAACTTTAAAATGAGTCAGCCCGTGTTTGAAGCCTGTCCCTCCCATTATTAATTGTTATTAATTGTATGAATTTGGGCAAGTTTCTTAGCCTCTCTGGCCCTCAGATCCTGCCTCAGAGTGTTGTAAAAATTCACTGAGATAATGGCAGTTAGGACTGCCCAGCTCAAAGCTAATATTAGTTGAGTAATTATTTTCATTGTTTTTGCTGCTGAACTAAGGCCAGCTGATACGTGGCAGAGCTGGACTGAGTTTCTCAGACTCTAAAGCTTGGGCTCCTTCTACAAGTCATGCTATTACTGTTGTATCATCTCTTTTGGTCGGGATGAAAAGTACCTCAGTTCTTAGTGTCTTCTCTACTGTTTTTGCCCAGTTTCCTGCGTGGTGGGGTTAAATGGCCCTTGACTGTTTGGTTCCTGGTACCAGGGACCAGAGAACTTCCTTCTTCCCATTGTTAATTTGAGCTAAGGGTGTGGAATTTTGTTCAGCTTCTTAGAAAATTATATAGATAGAATGATTGCTTTGGCATTAAGAAACTTGTTACTGATTTTCACTATTTTTTTTTAAAAGGAAAATGCAATTGAAGCTAATTTTATTTGTGGATAGAGAAACTGTTGGAACTGCTTTATGAAGTATTTTATTAAGTGCGGGGCAATTTACTGTCTTGGTCATCTTTATTCCTCAGCTTTCATCATGATGTAGGGGAAAAACTTACCTAACTGTGAACAGATACGATTATTGAAGTCATCTTTAATTTCTATTCCCTCCCTCATTCACACACAGGTAAAAAGATTTGAGATTATTTTTTAACAATTGGAGAAGTGTAGTTTAAAGATGAGGTGGAAGAGAAGATGATGTCTTACTATCAGTAATATTAACCCAGATAAAACTGTTTAAATGTGTCCCATTTGAAAGGGATCATGACAGGTGGTATTAGCGCAGCTCATCCGATGTACATTTCTGTTGGACGTTTTCATGTGCTTTCACTAGTCCTAAGAGAGCTGCCAAATTATTGTGACAAGTTTAAGTAAGTGAATTAGGGCAGGATTTTCCAAGCTGCTAGGCAGTCCATTAGTGGGTCATAAAATTAGTTTAGTGGGTCACAACAAGCATGACAACAAAGTGAAATAGTGACTTTTTTTTTTTTTTTTTTTAAATAGAGTCTTACTCTGTCACCCAGGCTAGAGTACAGTGGTGAGATTTTGGCTCACTGCAACCCCTCCATCTCCCGGGTTCAAGCTTTTCTCGGGCCTCAGCCTCCTGAGTAGCTGGGATTATGAGTGTGCGCCTGGCTAATTTGTGTGTTTTTAGTAGAAATGGGGTTTCGCTATGTTGCCCAGGCTGGTCTCGAGTCCTGGCCTCAAGTGATCCACCCGCCTTGGCCTCCCAAAGTGCTGGAATTACAGGCATGAGCTACCACGCCTGGCTGAAATAATGAACTTATCAGAGTATACAGCATGTTGTAAAGGCTGTGTATTTCTCCTGGAAACCTTGACTTCATTTTTTTCTCATTGTTGGGTGTGTGTGGTTATTGGGTCACCGTATATAAATAAATTGGGTTACAGACAGAAAAATTTGAAAGCCTGTGATGTGAGATATTTTAGAAAGTTGATCAGAGTCCTTTAGAGCAAGTCTGTGCAGAGAAGGAAAGTGCTTATAACTGAGTCTTTCTTAGCTGTATTTCCATCACCACTGAGTGGATTCACCATGACCCTTTTTAGGGTTTAGGACCTTGGTCATCACGGTGGCAATGTTTTGCATCATCCTCCTTCCTTCTGTGGTTCCACTAAGATCTTCCCAAGCATCATTTCTAGGTGGGAGAGTCACACGTAGCCAAGCCAGTTATCACAGGCAATTACACAGAGTAGATGTGACCACACAGACTGTCCTTTTCAAATTAAAAATGTTTTGTTTCTCTAAGGCTGTCATTTTTCTTTTCTCTACAATAAATGAAATAGTTTGCGATCCTTTACAATAGAACTACAGTGTATATCACAGAAGGTAGGTCTCGGAGAGGCTAAATGTGTGGCAAAAGTAGACAGGAAGCACAGTCCAACCACTGTAGGGTTGAAATATGAAAAACTAGTGTCACAGGCCACCAAGAAGGCTCTGAACCCTTTTTGGGGGAGAATTGGGGAGAATTTGATAAAGCCAGAAAGGTACAAATAGGGACTGTTGAGACTGACCTTTCAGTGAATTAAACTATAGAAGGAGAAAAAGATTCCTTAACATTGGTGATAATATGTTGTTATCAGGTATAACAATTTATAGTAATGGTAATACAGAGATTTTTTTTTCCAGAGCTAATACATTTTGTAAGTGGAATATAAGGTTTATGTCTTCAATTCTAAAGATTCATAGATGAAATTAGGAAAATAGTGTCCTTAAAAAAAAAAAAAGGAAAATAGTGTCCTTCCTAATTAACATGTCCCATGTACCATTATGTTTATGTACTTTCTACTATAAACTGAATTTTAAAATCTTGGATAAAGTATACCCACAAATACTTGAAATCTTACCCAGTTTGACATTTGTAAGATTTTCGCCCGGGTGAGGTGGCACACACCTGTAATCCCAGCACTTTGGGGGGCCAAGGCGGGCAGATCACCTGAGGTCAGGAGTTTAAGATCAGCCTGGCCAACATGGTGAAACCGCATCTCTACTAAAAATACAAAAATTAGCTGGGCATGGTGGGCACCTGTAGTCCCAGCTACTCAGGAGACTGAGGCAGGAGAATCGCTTAAACTTGGGAGGCGGAGGTTGCAGTGAGCCAAACTCCATCTCAAAAAACAACAACAACAACCAAACAAACAAAACACTAGAAACCAAAATGTAGAGAATTACTTTTAGATTTTGTTCTTTCAACTCTGAGTTGCCTCCGAAAACTTTTAAAAGAATTGTCTCATTTTTCATGGCCTTTGTGCTACATTTTAAGCACTCAATCTGTTTAAGGAGGTAACACTATTCTACTGTAATTAAGCTGTGCAGATTGATTTTTTTAAGGCGTAAAGGAAGTAGTTAGCTATGATGATCTGTAGTTTCTTGTTAGATGATTATTTTACAATTATTCCTCTAGAAGTGATGAATGATTTCCTTTATAACCAGCTGTCAGTAAAAGACAAGTTTTTGTTATGAGTATGTTGACGTGTCCTTTGTCCTTGTCCTTTTCATTTAGTTAAAGTAACCAGTAGCTCCTATTTACGTGAACTTAAAAAAGGTACTGTTAAAAGAGTTCTGGCTTTTGTGATAAGAGCTGTGAGTGAAGTCAAAGCTGATGGGATGCTGGGTTCTTGGGTAATAAATCCTGTTACAACAAAATAAAAAGCATGACAACTTGGGTAACTTCAGGGAAAGGAGCAGAGTTCTCCATTTCATGTGGACTTTGTATCAGGTGGAGCATTTACTTGAGGGTTACCATACCACTCTATTCTGTTCTTTCCCTGAGTCGTTACTGCTGTTATAGGATTTAAATCCCTTGATGATGCGTTGAGACTTTGGGCAAACATTCCTTGACCATAGAGTTATTAGGTAGTAACAGACTTGATTGCAATGCAATGAATTGCCAGAGTGAGTAACTTGATGGAGGATGTATTGGTTCTTGGGGCAAAAGTCCTCGTACCGACAGCCAAGGACTAGAGCTGTAGACTCAGTGGTAGGTGGTGGTTGTTCTCACAGACTTGTGTAGTAGGAGAAGGAGTGACTATTAAGACTTTGTTTTGGGAGAGACAGAGAGAGAATTGACTTGAGGATGGAAACTACAAAGTAGACATGAGATTACTGCAGTAGTCTTAAATGATCCTTAAAAGCATCCTGTTGGAGTCAAGGTGAATTGGATCACTTCACTTCTATAGGATCTGGATTATGACTGATGTCTCTGTTCCTCATCACTAAAATGAAGTGATATTTCTCCAAGGCCTCTTTTAACTCTAGAATTACATGAATTTTTGAAATGTTGAATATTTTCTAAAACAGCCTCCTTTCCATTCCCATAAGAAAAAAGTTGTTATGCAGCGGTACCCGATGTCTGGGTATTTACCAGTGAGTTCTTTGCTTTTAGGCTTTCATCGTTCTGTGTTCTTTGTTTGCCAAGTAGGATGCTCACTTGCAGGATGCAGTCGTTTTCCCATTCCACTTTTAAGTTTTCCTGTGTCTGTTACTGTCTATACAGATAGTGAAAGGCTTCAGGTTAGTCCTGTGGGGAGATCACTTGGAGTTTCTGGATTTGGGTGTGCTGTGATGGAGTGACTGAGATCACTGTTGGTGGTGAGTGAACGGTCTCATGGAGCTGGGGTTGCCTTGCTTTTGTTTATGCGTGACTCTGCAAGGCAGCCTGTGGGAAAATGGCAAGGCCTGGCGTCTTAGAACCACAAGCCTCCAGAGGGAGTTGAATTAATGTGCAGAGTTGAATCAGGAAAGTTCAGGGGCAGTGTAGTTTACTCCCTTATTCCAGTGCCCACACTCACTACAAATGTATTTACATTAAACTTTTGCCAAATCTCCCTTAGTTTAAAAGGGAGGCTTTACATAAATGGAAAAGCTGAGGCTAGAAGGTCTAAACTTCTCTCATCTTTGTTGCTTATTGCAGCTTTCATTATAGATGCTGCGAGTACTTAGCAGTTCTAAGAAACTCCCATTGCTCTTGTTTCCCTTTCAGCTTGGAGCTGGGATCCAGAGTAGTTAACTAAGTGGCCCGGCGAGCCCCTTGTCAGGAGGATGGCCTGCCGCTGAAGGCGGTTGAATTTCGTATGTGTCTTAGTCTCTTTAGGCTGCCATAACAGATGCCATAGATTGGGTGGCTTAAACAATAGATGTTTATTTCCTCACACTTGTGGAGGCTAGAAGTCCCAGATCAAGGTGCCAGCAGATTGGGTTCCTGGCTTGCAGACAGCCATCTTCTCATTGCGCCCTCACGTGGCATTGGGGCTGGTGAGTACAGGGAGAGAGACTGAGAAAGAAGGAGCTCTGGTCTCTTTTCCTCTTATAAGGACACTGATCCCGTCATGTGGACTGCAGCCTCATGATCTCATCTAAACCTAATTACCTTCCAAAGGTCTCACCTCCAAATACTGTCACTTTGGGGGTTAGGGCTTCAACATAGGAATTTAAGGGGGGACTCAGCATTCAGTTGGTAACTCTGTGTGTGTGTGCGCCCGCGTGTGTGCATGTGTACGTGTAGAGCAGGCTTGATTGTCCACCTGACAGCCATTGCCATCCCCTCTTCCCTGCTCAATGCCAATTTGCGTTTTCCTGGCACCCTTTGCGGCTGGAGTGGTCATGTGACACTGTTCTGGCCAATGAGGCGATGGAGGAAGGCCCCCAGAGGCTTCTGGGAGTGCCTTACCTTCTTCCAGCTGGAGAGGGCCCTCCTCAGGGGCTGTCCCTGCCTTCCCTTATTCCCATGTGTGCCTGGGGCAGCTGAGGCGGCTAGAAGAGCCCAGGTCCCTCCTGCCACCTGCAAGTGCTGAAGCAGCCCTGGGCCAACTCCAGCATTCTCGTGTGAGCTGCAGAGGAGCCCTGCGCTCCCAGCTACTTGCAGCTAGGTGTTGTTACCTGCGTCCCACGCATCCTTACGGAACTGTCTATGAGGGCACATGTGCCTCCCCTGGAACTGGCAGGAGGTGCTCTCGGAAGAGCGTCTGGTCCTTGAGGCCTCCCTGTGCCTCCCCCTGGACCCCCAGGGTGTCCGTGTTCAGAGTTGTTGACCCTTGGGTGGGTCTGTGGCGTCTGCTGTCTTCTCCAGGCTGGGAGCTCCTGGACCACGTCTTGCTCCCCCCTTGATCTTCAGGCCCGTCTTGTGCTCCCCCCTAGGAGACATAGCGACCGGTTAAGCCAACCAGGTTCAGTCAACCAGGTTCAGTCAACCAGAGAGCACTCTGGGTCCTGGTCTTGCTGACAGCTGTTGCTTTACTCCTTTCTTGCTTTTCTCCCTAAGAAACCTGCCTATTGGTTGTTCACAGAAAGCCCAGGAGGTGGCCTCAAGAGAGGGAAGTAGGAAAACAGACTTGAATTGAAAGGACGTGGGCCATGAAAATAGCTGTTCTTTAGGGTTTGGTTAGAGACAGATAATCCTCCAAAGACCCAGACAGAGATGTGTCTCAGTCCTCATGCTCAGTTTTCATTGCAGAAGCAGAAATCAAATAAGAGCCAACTTAAATTCTTTTAATTATGGAACATTTTAAGCCTACAGAAAAAACACATCATTGTTACCGTTGTTTCTGGCATTTAGGTCTCTTTTTTCTTTTTAAGAGTGAAAAATGAAGTTTTCCAGACAAACACTTAACTAATTCATTATTTCAAAAGTGAAATACAGGCTGAACATCCCAAATCTGAAATCTGAAATCCCCCAAAATTCAAAAGTTTTTGAGCACTGACATGCTCAGAGGAAATGCTCACTGGAGCATTTCAGAGTGTAGATACTCAGAAATATTCCAAACATTTGCAAATGTTCTAAAATCGGAAAAGCTTTGAAATCTGAAACACTTCTGGTGTTTCGGATAAGGGATGCTCAACCTGTAGTGAGTGAGTGGTTGGAAGTTAGAACATACTCTTCCATAGAAACAAACCTATTTGACCTACAATTTGGCCAGTATATGGAGATTTCAGATGGAAAAACTTATAAAATGATAGGATGACTGGCTGTCATTTTACCAGTAAGGAAACAAACCCAGAGAGTGAAGTCAGGATTTAGGTTTGTGGACCTTTTATTTAAGGTTCTTTCTACTCTGCCATACGTTACTAGTTACTTCAGACAGTGTCTAATTTCATCAGCCAAAACCCACCAGGAACACAATGTGTAGTTATACAGAAGTTGGCTTCATTTAGCTTCTGCTGGGGCCGGTGTACCCAGAAGAACCCTGGGATTATTTTGGAAAGGCAGACTTGGGGTTGTGGTTGGATTGGGTGGTTTGAAGGTGGCATTAGGGAAATTAGGGCCAGATCTGGGTTGGATGTGGCCAGGAGGTAGGAACAATTCAGTGATTGGGTATCCCAACAATTTTTATCTAGGACGTAGGAGATTTAAGTAGAGTTAGAGTGGCCGTGCAGTAAAGGATTTGCAATCATACATGTTGGTGAGAAGAGGGGGCATCTGGTGTTTTTTGGTAGTGTGAGCCCATCCGTGTCATTTTTTGAGCCTTCCTTATGTTCTAATGGGAATATTGGGGTCGAGTTGTCAACTAGATTGGTCTTTACTTTGGTGGTTGGTAGGGTTGAATTTATTTATTTATTTATTATTGTTTTTTTTTAATTTTATTATACTTTAAGTTCTAGGGTACATTGCTGCATAACGTGAGTTTGTTACATATGTATCTTGTGCCATGTTGGTGATGCTGGCACCCGGATCAACTCGTCAGCACCCATCAATTCATCATTTACTATCATGTATAACTCCCAATGCAACGTCCCTCCCTCCTCCCCCCCCCCATGATAGGCCCCAGGTGTGTGATTCCCTTCCCGGTCCAAAGTGATCTCATATGTTCAGTTCCACCTATGAGTGAAACATGCCGGTGTTTGGTTTTCTGTTCTTGTGATAGTTTGCTAAGAATGATGGTTTCCAGCTGCATCCATGTCCCTACAAAGGATGCAAACTCATCCTTTTTTTTTTTTATGGCTGCATAGATTCATGGATATATGTGCACACATTTTCTTAATCCAGTTGTCACAGATGGACATTTGGGTTGATTCCAAGTCTTTGCTATTGTGGAATAGTGCCGCAATACAACATACGTGTGCATGTGTCTTTGTAGTAGAATTATTTATAATCCTTTGGATATACCCAGTAGTGGGATGGCTGGGTTCCATATTGGTACATTTAGTTCTAGATCCTTGAGAATTGCGCATACTGTTTTCCATAATGGTTGAATAGTTTACAATCCCACCAAACGTGTAAAAGTGTCTATTTCTCCACATCCTCTCCAACACCTGTTGTTTCCTGACTTCTTAATGATTGCCATTCTAACTGGTGTGAGAATGGTATCTCATTGTGGTTTTGATTGCATTTCTCTGATGGCGAGTGATGAATGAGCATTTTTTCAGTGCTGTGGCTGTATGCATGTCTTCTTTTAGAGAAATGTCTTGCTTCATATCCTTCCACACTTTTTGATGGGGTTTGTTTTTTCTTGTAAATTTGTTTGAGTTCTTTGTGATTCTGGATATTAGCCTTTGTCAGATGAGTAGGTTCAAAAATTTTCTCCATTCTGTAGGTTGCCTGTTCACTCTGATAGGTAGGTTTCTTTTGCTGTGCAGAAGGCTCTTAGTTTAATTAGATCCATTTGTCTGCTCAGGTGGGTCCCTGACCCCTGCTGAGTAGCCAGCTGGAGACATCCCCCACTAGGGGCAGTCTGACACCCCACACCTCAACAGGGTGGAGTACACCCCTGAGAGGAAGCTTCCAAGGAAGAATCAGGACAGGTACACTCGCTGCTTCAGCAATATTCATATCTTCTGGGCCAACCTCTGCTGCTGCAACCCAGGCAAACAGGGTCTGGAGTGAACCTCAAGCAATCTCCAACAGACTATAGCTGAGGGTCCTGACTGTCAGAAGGAAAACTATCAAACAGGAAGGAGACCTATACCAAAACCCCATCAGTACGTCACCATCATCAAAGACCAGAGACAGATAAAACCACAAAGATGGGGAAAAAGCAGGCAGAAAAGCTGGAAATCAAAAAATAAGAGGCGCATCTCCGCCTGCAAAGGAGCGCAGCCCATCACCAGCAACGGATCAAAGCTGGGTCAGAGAATGACTTTGACGAGATGAGAGAAGAAGGCTTCAGTCCATGCAACTTCTCAGAGCTAAAGGAGGAATTACGTACCCAGAGCAAAAAACTAAACATCTTGAAAAAAAGAGTGGAAGAATTGACAGTTAGTAATTAATGCAGAGAAGTCATAAACGACAATGACAGAGATGTCACGAGAAATACGGACAAATGCACAAACTTCAGTAACCGACTCGGATCAACTGGAAGAAAGGAGTATCAGCGATTGAGGATCAAATGAATGAAATGAAGCGAGAGAGAAACCAAAAGAAAAAAGAAGAAAAGAAATGAACAAAGCCTGCAAGAAGTATGGGATATATGTAAAAAGGACCAAATCTACGTCTGATTGGGGTGCCTGAAAGTAAGGGGGAAAATGGAACCAAGTTGGAAAACACTCTTCAGGGTTGAATTTAATTTGTTCACCAACTTACTTAATTTCATTTGGAATGCTGATGCTTGAGGAATAGTAGGTTTTAATAGGAGCAAGATGCAGTGGGAAGTGGAGACTTAGAGGATGTCTAAATAACTGTATCTGAGCAGTCACTGGTTTTTAAACATTGTGGCTGCTCAGTGGTAATACTGCAAATTTTAAAAAAGGCAGTAGTTTTCTCCTAGCTTGAGAAGCTTTAAAAATCATCATGATGACTTTGTACTGTCTTAAAACTGATCGGCTATAGAAGCAGATAAAACTGTCGAGCTGTTATTAAAGTGTACTTATAGTTGAAACATGTTTTATAGTCTTCAGAGATGCCATCCAGCTACTGATCCAGAGGTAACGTTAATGGTAGTGTTACTCACAGTGCCAAAATACCCACAATTCAGTAGAAAATATGAGCAATCCATTTAGAAAATTTGCAAAGCAGTCAGAAGTGAGAGGCAGTGTTGGGTAGTGAAGAGTGGACCGGACTCCGATCTTGGTCCTAGTCCGAGCTTTGCCACTGTGTGGACCTTTTATTTAAGGTACTTTCTACTCTGCTGTACGTTACTAGTTACTTCAGACAGTGTCTAATTTCATCAGCCAAAAACCACCAGGAACACAACGTGTAGTTATACAGAAGTTGGCTTCATTTAGCTTCTGCTGGGGCCGGTCACTCTCTTAGTCATTTCATCTCTGGGCCTCAGTTTCCTCATCTGTCATAATGAGGAAGTTGAACACATGGTCTCTGTGTTCCTTCTACAGTTTCTGTCATTAAGTCTGTTTGCAGATAGTCTCTTCTTTTGAAAGTACTAGTTTGTGGCCGGGTGCAGTGGCTCACGCCTGTAATCCCAGCACTTTGGGAGGCCGAGATGGGCGGATCATGAGGTCAGGAGATCAAGACCATCCTGGCTAACACGGTGAAACCCCGTCTCCATTAAAAATACAAAAAAAATTAGCCGGCCGTGGTGGCGGGCACCTGTAGTCCCAGCTACTTGGGCGGCTGAGGCGGGAGAATGGCGTAAACCCGGAAGGCAGAGCTTGCAGTGAGCCGAGATCGTGCCACTGCACTCCAGCCTGGGCGACAGAGCAAGACTCCGTCTCAAAAAAAACAAAAAAAAAAAGAAAGTATTAGTTTTGTTTGGCCAGTTGGGCCAGGTCATAAATATCACGGGATTATTTTTCAGCTTTTGAAGACAGGAGTGTTTGAGGGCTTTGAAAGCTAGCCCAGCAGGAAGCTTTTCGTGGTCTGTGTAGTTTCCTTCCTCTCATGAATGATTAGGCCGAAATCAACCATCTTCTCAGTCCATCCTGTTTGTAGTTTCCTGAGATGAATGACTGACGTGTTTTCTCCTTAGAAAATAACATAGGAGAAAAGTTCCCAGGGAGGCCTCTTTCTTCAGGAACTTGCAGTTTAGGAATTAAGTGTGATAACTTTATTTTACCAATTTTAATGTTGTGACTGTAAAATAACATAATGTAAATAAGGATTCTGTTACATGCAAGTTTTGAAATCATGCAAACACCAAAAAAAGAAAAGAAGTCCATGAAAACTTGTATAATTTCAAAGATGGTGGCCAGGTGGTTTAGAAGCTGTGCATGGGATTGCCGCATGGCTGCTCCACTCCAGCAGGCAACAAGTGCCTCGTGTGTTTAGTCAGTATCATGCTGCATGCCGTCGCTGATGGCATTCAAGTTTTTGCTTATGTGTGCTGGTATTTAACGTACACTTAGATCTAAATATCTTTTTTTAGCCTTCAAAGATGTCAACCAGGTATTTCATCAAGAAGTATGTTAATGGGAATGTTAGTGATAGTGCCCAAGACACCCCCAACCCCCAGATCAATAGCTTTGTAACAGAAGCGCTAAACTGCTGTGAAGATGATCAGACAACAGTGGGATGCATCCTGCCATTAATTTAGCAGAAAGAGCACAGAGCACACGTCCAAATAGGAGAGTTAATATAGAGAGGCGCTGTAGCAAAGCGGCTCAGAGCGTGGACTCTGGAGCTGGCTGTGTGATGCTGCCACTTGATTAGCTTTGTAGATTTAGGCAAGTCACCTGGCCTCGCTGGGCCTTAATTTTCCTTTCTGTACAACGGAATAAATTTAATGCCTACTGCAAAGGTTATATGACACTTAGCAAACATGATGAAAACACAGGTTGCCGGGCCCACGCCCCAGAGAACCTTATTCACTGCATCTCAGGTATTTGCATTTAACTAATTCCATGGTGGTGCCGATGCCTCGGACCCTGGGATGACACTTTGAGGATCACCGTGCTGTACATTTGTACACACAGACACACACGTAGGCATTTATTTTCCAAAGTAAGGGGCATACTGTTGGGAACCTGATGTTTTTCTCCTATTTAGTGCCTTGTGAATATTTTCCCTTTTGTTATTTATTTTAATAAGGAATGATTTTAAGCTGCATTGTATTCCGTTATTAGATACTTAAATGGCTTCCATTTTTTCCACTATCATAGACCATGCCGGAATAAATACTATTCTATGTACACTTGTCTACATCTCTGTTGATCTCTTTAGGGTAAATTCCTAAAAGTGGAAGTAACCACGTTCAAGGGTGTTTCATGGTAAGGCCTTTTGCTACACATTGCCAACAAATTCTTTAGAAAGAGAGTAGCAGAAATTTAGCTTCTTACAAGTGGTCTATGAGAGTAGATGCTGATTTTCTAAATGTAAGGGAATAAGAAAAACTTCATCATTAACTTTTTTCATGTGTATTTGGGCTTTGGTGGGAGTAGGCAAGAAGAATATCCGTGGATTTATAGGGTAAGCAAAGGTATGTCAGGAAAAACTAGGGAGGAAGAATAGGGCTGAACTATGGCTTGATTTCCGGAGAGTTTCTGGGATTCAGACTTGAATTAATGTGAATGATGCTGTAATGTATAGGTGTTGGTATAGGTGATTTTATGCAAAGAAGAATAAACATTGGCTCACTTTTGTTTATCATATATGGGTGACTACTGCTGCTAGTTCAAGGGTCTTGATTTTTAAAAAATGGGTTTCTTGACAGTGGGAGCCCCAGGATACAGACTTGTGGTTAAATAACATCTGCTCCATTCTACCTTCCCGTGTGGGCCTCTGTAATCCTGGGCCAAGCAGTTAAGTCTCTCCTCGGGGGACTTGGAGTGAGGGTGGGTGCAGCTTGGGTAATTCAACATGCGTACCTAGAAACTGACTCAAAGTAGGCTTCATGTAGAGAAGTCATTGGTTCTTGGGAACGGGGGTGAGTGAATGGAGGCCAAGGTGTGGCCCTCCACAGGTCAGTCAGACCCTCAGGGTGGGACAAGAGCTGCAGGCCTCTTGGTTATGAGCCTGTGTGGTGGAGACCAGCAGATAAGCCAAACTCTTCTCTATTATCAGAACATTTCACTAACAAGGGATTGCAAGGGTCATCTGGCACAGCCTTCTCTTTTTGCAGATAAGGAAGCTAAATAATTTATTATTTCAGTTAAGCTTCACCATATGAGAGTTCTTTGGTTTTTTTGTTTGTTTGTTTTAAGTTTTTAGGATCAGATAGTGAACCTTGGAACAGAATTGGTTGCTTTTTTTTTTTCTGAAAGAGCTGAACTTTAGATAATCGTGGCTGCATGGCAGATGGGCAAAGCAGGAAGGACACAGTGCAGCTGAGAGCGAGGGTGGCCTGTGGTGTCTTGTTTGGCCTGGGGAATGGACTAATTTCAGCTCCTCCTGCACCGCTCTGAGTCACGGGTGCTACACCACCGCGCCTCTCCTGAGCTCAGGACTGCATGCTCCTTCCTGAGTGGTCTCCAAAGCTCAGGACTGCATGCTCCTTCCTGAGTGGTCTCCAAAGGCTTCAGAATGGCCTTGGATGACGAGCTGCTCTCTTCTGTGCCGGTCATGTTTTTTAGAATTCACATACTGGTTTTCTTCTTGCAATTCAAAAAGTGTTTTTTTATTTTCCTTTTAGTAAAGAAACACGTATGACAGTTATTTCTTTTAAAAAGCAACAGCTCCCCTGAACACCAAACTGTGCCTTTTACCACTGGGTGACACTGTTAGACCACAGAACGTGCTTCAGTGGTAAAATCAGGAGTCCTTGAATTTCAGATTTTATCAAGCTACTTTACATAGGAGAGAGAAACTCCAAATCACTTAATAGTCATCTATCAAATGTTATTTGATAAGTGTAATTTATCAATTTTAAGGCCAATGAGTTTAAGGCAATCACTTATTAAAGAAACCATTAATTGGCAGGATTTCAGTTGCTTAGAAGTTTTTGCAGATTGATGTGCTGCATGTTAATGAACTACTAATTATTTCATGGGAATAGTTATACAAGCCAGTGTACTAATATATCTATTTCCCACCAGACAAAAGTCTTAAGTTCTCTTTCTTTGGCAAAAGACTCACTATTCATACACAGCAATTAGTGTTACGGACTTTTAGTGAGATTTTTTTTGAGCCACCTTATTCAAGAGGAAGCATGTCTGTTGGTTAGAGAAGTGGGTATTTGGTTCTCTGTACTGGTGTGTGTTAAGAAGATTGTATGTCTTACTAGTTCTGAGCTCTTTTGAGATCAAATGAAGACACAGAATTTGTTCAAAGCATCGGTTGACCTCCCCTACTCTGTTTTTGGGTCCCTTTGGAAATCTGATGTCTGCCCTTCTAAATGTAAAGTGAGCGTTATCTGGTCAATTTCGGCAGCCCACCATGTGACTGAAATGTTTGCGAGGTTAAGAAATGAGTGCGAGTCAGGCCTTCCTTTTATGGGCTTAACGTGAGAAAGAAGACAAGTTCAAATTTAATTTTAATAGAAGCAGAGTTTAGTATCCTAGGAGAGGTATTAACGGAGTCCTGCAGGAATGTAAAGGGAAAACACTGAGGGGGAGCCAGGGAAGACTTGGTGGGTTAAGTTCCTACATGTGGATACTCTAAGCCGCCCATGTTGTCCTGTTCACTCAATACTTTTTTTTTTTTTTTTTTTTGAGATGAAGTCTCGCTGCATTGCCCAGGCTGGAGTGCAGTGGCGTGATCTCGGCTCACTGTCGCCTCTGCCTCCTGGGTTCAAGCGATTCTCGTGCTCAGCCTCCTAAGTAGCTGGGACTACAGGTATGCGCCACCATCCCTGGCTCATTTTTCTATATATGTTTATTTTTTAAAGTAGAGACAGGGTTTCACCATGTTGGCCAGGCTATTCTCAAACTCCTGACCTTACGTGATCCGCCCACTTCAGCCTCTCAAAGTGCTGGGATTACAGGCATAAGCCACCCTGCCCGGCCCATTCAGTAAATTTTAATAAGGTGCACACAGTATGACATACAGCTCAGGGCTGGGGAAGGCAATATAGGGGGTAAGACGAGAGGTTTGCGGGCCTCTGGAGGTGAGCCAGAGGCACAACGAGTTGGCAGCTCCAGCTTTCTCCTAACTCTTGTGTGTCTGCTAGTCACTGTGAGGCCACTGCTACTTTGTGTGGCCTATGTACAAGCCATCGTGCCAGAGCAGAGGGGAGAGGATGGAAGTCACTCAGAGGTCTTTTCCCTTCTGCAGAGATTCACTTCTGTGTCCTTCAAGGGGAGACAATGTGGAAACACGTGGGAAATTAGCTCACCGGGTGGGGAAGTGCCTGGGGCAAGGGGCGTCCAGTGCAGGTCTTCCACAGCAGTTCAAACAGGAGGAGATGTCTCCGAAGGAGAGGCCCCGGGAAGACTGGGGGAGGCAGGCTGTGAGCTGGTCTTTGCAAGGTGCCTGGAGTTTGACTGGCCAGCGGGGCCAGATTTCTGCCCAGGAGGAAATCGGGAGCGGGGTGGAAATGGGAACATGCACGGGCTTGGTGTGTACTGGCTGACTGGAGTTGGTGCCAGAGAGTTAAGAACCACACACTTGAAAAGGTAGTTGAGGACTCTGCTATCGAGAACGGGGCCACAGAAGGCCAAGCAGTTTAGCATCCTCTCCTGAGGTGACCACTGATGCTCGGCTCGGTGGCCCTGATCTGATGAAATGAGTTAGCTCATTGGATTTGACTGAGGATGCAGCTGGATTAGGGGGAAAGGCAGCTGGGGGGATGGAGGCCATGGAGAAGCCAAGTGCATCATTCCCAGGATGAAGGATGAGCGGCTGGTGATAGGGGATGATTTTCAGATGCATTTGTGGAAGGGAACTGATGATGGATTCTGTACTTAGGGTTGAAACCTGAGATAGAACCTTTTGGAGAAATAAGGAAGTTAAGGGAAGACTGCGAGGGATTGTTTCTCAGCGGAAGAATGGTGTGTGTGCTGTCGTCTCTGTTGCTTTTGAGAAACAATAGCTCCAACTCAAATTTGCCTGGGATGACTTCCGCTGCAGTGTAGGCCCTGTGGGGTGGGGTCGGCTCTGTCCTTTGAGTGTCCTTTCCAGCACCTGGGCAGTGTCTGGCACCCGGGAGGCCTTCAGTAAATGGTGAGTAAGATGGAGCTCAACTCGATGTCTGTTGATTCTGAGGTGAACATTCCAGTACGAAGTTGGTATTTCAGAGCCAGAGCTCGGGAAGACAGGAACGATCTTCACACACACTTCAGAAACAGTTCATGTAGCAGAAGGGGTAAAGGTGTGTGGGGTCTCCAGAGTCATGACCGAGAGAAGAGGACAGGGCTGTGGCCATCTGCCTGGGCTGCTGGTGGCGTTAAAGGGAGAGAAGAGGAAGTGTGGGCAGAAAGGTGGGAGAGGACAGGGGGAGGGTGGTCTAGGGGCTGCCTTTGCATCAGCAAGGAGATGGACACTGGCCCCAGACCCAGGAGAGGCCCAGGAGAGTGTCACCAAAGGAGGGAGCCCTGGATGACCTGAGGAAAGCCCCCCGGGTGTGGACTGTCATGCGGATAGTAACATGCTGTTGCTGTGAATATTTGAAGAATGACACTTGTTTTCTGTTACCACTGATCACAGCCCTTGGGGGCAGACCTTGAGGGCCAGAGGCACAGGCACTTCTTACGGGAAATAACACCTGACAGGCCAAGTGACACTGCCAGCGCCTGGGTAGCAGTTGGTCTGGGGAACATTAGCCAAGGCCCTTCTCAGGGGGGGAAATTTCTCTAGAAGAGTTCTCAGGCCCAGCCGTTGTCCCGGGAATAAGCCCAAATGCACCTGTTTGGTTGATAAACATTCTGTGCTTTGGGGCTTCAGATGCGACTGACTAGGCTGGGGCTCCCAGAGCTGCAGAGCAGAGCAGGCTCCGACTGTGTGTCACCTCCACACGGTGAAGATGGCAGACGTCTGGTCGCCCTTCTCGTTTCTCCCATAGATGTGCTGCTGTTGGCTGAGTCTAGGGGACATTCCTCCCTCCCACCATGTACTACTCACAGGATGAGGGTAGTTCTGCAGTCTACCAGAGAATTCTGGAATCTGCACAGGAGTAGAGGAAGTGAGGGTGTCGGCTTTGTGTCTTATCTGCAGTCCTAGGACTTTCAACTGAGTGAAAAAAGTCACCAAGGATCAGCCTCTTGCCGAGACAAGGGGCTGTTATAATTGGCTGTGGGCCCTTGAAGGATTTTATTCACCCCTTAAACCATTTTTACCTCCTCCCCTGAGCTAGGAATTGAATGACTCTTTATTTATTTTCTATTAGTTTTCTTCTATCAAGAGACTTCTTGTTCTCACACCCTAGAGTATTTTGTTTTGTTTTCATTTTCTCTCTATATTTTGTCTTCAGTCTTTTCTAAGTTTGTTTGAATATCCAATTTCCTGGCAAAACTAGATTATGCAAGAGCTGCTTTTTTTTTTTTTTAACTTTGGCTTTGATCGTGATATATTTGGACAATATAGAAAATGCCTCTTTTTAGCCAAGATTGAGACTTCGGGGAGGTGTAAGGCCGAAGAAATTCAGTTGCAGGAGTAATTTGCTAGTTTCCATGGAAAGCAACCCAAACTGTCATTGGTTGACCATCAGCCTTACTTTCTTCTGACAGATAGCAGCTGGGTCTTGGGTTACCCAACTTTGGCACAAGCCTCTGTGAGATCCTGCTCCAGTCATTATCTTTCTTCCACAACATTTTCTCCCTCCCTGTCCCCTCTCTGTCATCCTTCCCTGTCCGCATTGGAAAAATGAACAGAGGCCAAGACTGGGTTCCTCATTATTCTTTGTCTAAACTAGTGTACTTGCAGTATATGGTCATTCACTTTCGTGTTGATGGAATATTAACGGAGAGTTGGAGTAATGAATTAGTTTGTTGGGACTGTTTGCCCACTTTGTTGAGCTTCTGTCATGTGGGCAAGTACTGTGGATGGTAGATGTTTTCCATGAGTTTTTGAGAATGCTAAGATCAACTCTGCACATGCAAGTGTACTAGCTCTGATTTCCAGTTGAGGAAATCAAGACTCAAGTTAAATAATTTTATAAAATCACATAATTGATGAGTGACCTAGCAAGGGATTCTCATTCAAGATGGATGGTCTTCAAGCCTGATGCTTTTTTCCATTATGCTGTATAACTTCCCATGGGTTGTGCACGGTTTAAGATGGATGAAATGACAGAATTGTCATAATGCAGCAGCTACCAAGTGACTTCTGAATAGTAATTTTAATAGCTGTTGAACATGTACTCTTAGACGTGCAGAGGGAGGCATGCACCAAAAAAATGTACTGATTGAGGGTGAATTTTCAGAGGGAACATACCTGTGTCACCAGAATCTGTATAATCCAGAAACAATCTTTTCCAGACCCTAGAAGCCCCATTTGTACTGCCGTCTGTTCACTCCCAAAATAACCATTATCCTGACACCTAACATTAAAGGTTGGTTTTGCCTGGTTTTGAACGTTATGTACATGGACGCATGCAGTATATACTCTTCTGCATCTGGCTTTGTCTGCTCAACATTGTATTTGTGAGATTCAGCTGTGCTTTGCTTGCAGAATTGTTGGTTCATTCTCATTGCTACGTAGTATTCCACTGTATCAGCACACTGCTGTTTACTTACCCATCCTACTGTTAGTGAACATTTGAGTTGCCTCCAGTTTGGGACTATTATGAATGGCACCGCCATAAACATTCTTATAAAAAACATTTATATTAATATGTTTTAATGAAATTTGTCTTTCCTGCCTCCCATCTAACTTTAATGTCATCCATTGCAAGATGTTTTCTGTTTGGGATCGTAAAGCTGTGATATTAGAAAGCTTCCAACGTCCTGTTGAGAGATAGGAAATCATTCTGTTAAACCTGGTTCCTCCATCGTCATCCCAGCCCATGGAGTGCCTAAGAGCTTGCTTTTGGAATTATACAGACTCAAGGTCAAATCTGGGTAGCCTTGGGCAGCAAATGACAGCGTTATTGTTACTAATTTATTCTTATTCATTGCCAGTGACAGCACTAATAGCAGGTGACATCTGTTGAAGTCTTACTGTGTTGTAGACATTGTGTTTGGTGCATTTCTTTTTCTTTTCTTTTCTTTTTTTTTTTTTTGAGGCAAAGTCTCGCTGTGTCTCCAGGCTGGAGTGCAGTGGTTCAATCTCAGTCTACTACAACCTCCGCCTCCCGGGTCCAAGTGATTCTCCTGCCTTAGCCTCCCGGGTTCAAGTGATTCTCCTGCCTTAGCCTCCCAAGTAGCTGGTATTACAGGAACACGCCACCACACCCAACTAATTTTTGTATTTTTAGTAGAGGGTTTCACCATGTTGGCCAGGATGGTCTCCATCTCTGGGCCTCATGATCCGCCCGCCTCAGCCTCCCAAATTGCTGGGATTACAGGTGTGAGCCACCGCGGACCGGTGGGTGCATTTCTTGTTTACTCTTCATAGCAACCCTGTGAGATCTATCAGTCCTTTTTCATTGTTGCTGTTTTACCCAAGATCACACTTAGAGCAAGTGAGGAAGCTAGAATGCAGATGCAGGGAGCCCCACTCTAACCCATGCTCTTGAAGCTGTCAGCTTCATTTGGAGACTGGGGAGTCATGACCCCGACCTTGTGGGCCATATGAGGACCAAGTGACAGGGGAAGCTTACATATACTCCCAGGTGACATGGACACCAACTCCAAGATGGATTCCTTTCACCGCATCTCTCAGAATGGCCAACCGCTTTTGGGGTGTGCTTTGATGACAGTGCAGGAGGGCAGAGTGGGCATGGCTGCCCCACTCTGGCTGTCCTAAGGAAAGTGGACCTGCCATTCTGGCTCTGGACACCTCATTAGTTGAGGAGCTGTCGCCATCTACTGGTCGTTCCCACCTCACTTGGGCCAGCTTCTGGTTGCTGTAGGCAGATGTCTGTCGGATATTTCTTGCCTTCCGTAGTACTCTACTCACTCCCTCCTCCTCTGCCATTTTCTAAATATAAAATATGTGCCTTATTTGTAAAAATGCATTTTCAGGGGATGAAAAAACTGATGAGAAAATGAATGTGATACTTTCCCAAGAGCCTCACTGTTTGGCATTTGTACAACAGCATATTGGCAGCAAACTTGTTGAGTTCGTCATTGTTTTAAATGACCATCCTGGGAAGCCACAGGGGACTGTCCTACAGCTGTCGTGGGCCTTGGCAGAGATGAAACAATAACATTTCTGCACTTACGCATAAGACTCTGGTGGGACGTCATTTCTAAGCCTGGGTGCACCAGGTTTGTGGCCACAGAAATCCCCTGGCCACTTGTCTGTTGCCTTTGAGTACCAGGTGATGCCACTGTCTCCTGGTCTAAGATGGAAATTTTTAGGTTTGCCCTAGGGCCAGGCAAATCAGGAGTTTGTGATGAAACCAACTGCACTTTGGTAAAAATTCGTACTGGAACTCAGACTCCTGCCTGTCTGGGAACTGTGGGTGCTGAGAGGGAGGCTTTGGATCCGAGCGGTGTCTTTCCCTTTTCAGGCTGACCTGGCCCGGAGTTTGCCGCCTCCACCTTACGTAACTTGGGTTTCTCAGGGTATTGCCAGGGGTTGCCAGAATCTTAGAGACAGCTTAGAAAACAGATTCTCTAAAAATATCTTGGAATTACTTTCAACTTTCCAGAAGTTATGGCAGTTCAAAAGTTTGTTTTATTTTGGTTGGTGGTAGACACCTGTAAACTGTACGCATTACCATGTGCCAAGAGATTGTTTTAGAAAGGATTCAAGTGTTAGTGCTTCTAGATAGAATTAGGTCTTAAATATTTAGGTAAACATGAAAGTTAGCATAATCGCTAAGTTCTGATTTTTAAATCTTATAGGATTAGGTTTTGAATTTATTTTATCTGTTTGATGTAGAAATATGCAGATATGGAGCCAGAGCAGTCTGCTGGGGCAAGCCAGCCGCGGTCTGCGTTTGTTTTATCGGCCCAGTTGTGAAACTTTTCCGAGGGAATGGTAATTCACCTCTGGAAAGCAGTCAACAGAAGTACCTGGGATAGCCAGAGAGCTGGGCCCAGAGTGAACTTTGGAAAGGGGAAAACGTGAAAAGCAAGGACTCAAAATCCATCTGTAAGCATGGGATTTCCCAATTCTCTGGGATAGTAGAGTCAAATAATGACTTCCATGTGCTGCTTAGTGGAAATTAAAGGTAGAATTCTCATCAGGCAGCATTTTTCAGTGCATAGTATATCTGTCTGAAGTACAATTCTCTTTTATTATTCAATAGCTTAAAAATCTGTAGGTGAGTCCCCTCCGTTCAGAACAGCACGAGAGGCCCTTGTCATCAGGCCTGCCTGTTTTCTGCCCTACTCTGAACGACTGGAGCCATTCAGAACTTCATGCAGCACCTTGGCAGTGTGATAGACAGGCCTTTTTAGACTTTGCAGAAGCTTCTTATGTTAGTGGCATGAATGGGTTCAAGAACCATTGAACGTTACCAGTGAGAAAGTCTGCGGGTCATTCAACTGAAGTAACATTTTTGAAGAAATCGAAGCCCAGAGAAGTAGAGTTTCCTATACAGAGATTTCCAGGCCTCTAAATAAAGTATGAAATGTTGCTCGTCACATAGTTGGGGTTATAATACCTTCTATTGAGTTCTCATGTTTGTGCCAGGGATTAGAGAGAGCCCTTGCGTACACATTTTACTCAATTTTTACAACATTCATTTTACATATAGAACTGGGGGTCAGGGAAGTTAAACTTTGTCCAGGATCTCAAACCAGTTTTATTTCTCCTTCACTGAGCTGGTCCTGGTTTTCCTTAATTGACTTGATACATTAAAAAAAAAAAAAAAAATGAGTAAGTTACTTGACCAGTGAAGAGACTGTGACAAGATTATCTTTGTGTTTATTTCTAGAAACGATGTTTCATGTCAATAATATTTGCCTGCAAAGTACTTTTACCTCTAGACATTTCTACCGTGTCTTTACTCTCAGGCTCCTGGATTCCTTGATGGCCAGTGAGGAAATGTACCTGGCCGTTCAGCCCCACTTTCTGCACTGTACCTTGTGGCGGTGGAATCCACGTGGCTCAGGGGCACCCTCTGTCGTTAGCCCAGGCCTTTGTTGTTTCATTTAGGTAATACTTACTGAACAAGTCCAAGGGGTCAAAGGAATACGAACATAAACCAGACATGCTCTTTGCAGCGAAGAGAGGGTAAGATTTATATCCACATTGCTGTAATACAAAGGTGGTGGTCGACGAATACTAGGAAGAGGGAACAAAGAACATCCCATGGAATTTGGGAAGGTGTCCGGGCAGATGTGGCGTTTCTTTGGATTTGCTGGATGTGTGAGTTTGGCTCTGTGGAGGTGCGGGGCTGCAGTAGGAAAAGGCTCAACATGCCTTCAGAGGGAGCAGTGCTGCTGTGAGCACGCTAGTGGAGGAAGGCGGGGTGCAAGGATGTGGGGAGCAAGAGTATTGGTTTCAGCTTGATTGGAAGATAGGATTTGTGAGATGCAAGAGTTCCCTTATACCAGAGTTGTATTTTCCAGCGTTGGTAGCAGTGAGCAAGATGGCTAGCAGAAGGAAGAGAGCTTTGAAGAAGGTCACTGTGATGATTATTGCCATGTGCTAGTCAAAGGTCCAGGACGGGGTGTTACTGAGAAGCAGCTGGAACCCAGATCCCACATGGTTCTCCCAGCACCACTGCCCTGAGTGCAGAGACTCAAGGAGGGGGTTGCTCCCGGCCCGTTCACCCCCTTGTTACTAAATGACCATTTCCAAGACCCCACTGTGACCTGTGCATGAGGAGCTGCAGGGACCCTGCCACCTGTTCTGAGGACAGGCTTAAGGTCTCCATGCTTAACTCAGACTGAGACGCTCCTGTGCACTCCCTTTCCCAGCTCCAGTGAAGAAGGACAAACCGATGAAAAAGAAGGAAGATGTTTGCCCCTGTGTTGACAGCATATACGTATACTTCAGCACACTGTCCCATGGAAAAACGTGTTCCTGGGCTGAACTCCTAAATGCACTACACACACCTCTGTGCAGCCACAAGTGTCTAAAAAGTCACCCACAGCCCTCCCCTCCTGCACCAGCTGCCAGTGCCTGTGTCTCTCTAATAGGAGACAGGGTCGGGTGCCCCTCACCCCACTGGTGCTATGGAGAAGAAAGACTTCCAAGCAACTAAGTCTAAAGAGAAGTCAGAAAAAAGTCCCAAGTTGGGCCTGTTTCTTCGATTCAGAACTAAAGTCATTTCTTTCTACACACTGGAAGCTCAACCTCCTTCCTGGCAACAAGGCCCACGGCATGTTTGCACCCGAGCGCTGACCTCCAGGAAAGGCTGGGAGTGGGCATCTTGTGCTGTCTCTAGTTGAGGGAGCAGTGGGAGCGCAGGACGGGAAGAGGGGATGGAAAGCGGAGGGCAGGCAAAGCCTGAGGCCACGGAGGGCCAGTCAGTCAGGTAAAGGAGAGCAAGTCACCCGGGCTTGAGCGATGGCTGTACTTGCCCTCTCGCTGTCACCTCTTCCATGTCGATCAGACATCTCAGACTCGACACGTCCCAGATCCGCTTGCTCTTTCAGCCTCCTGTCATGGCAACTTGAGCCTTCTGGTTGCTCAGGCCGGAAACCTCTGAGTCATCCTTGATTCCTCCGTGCTTTTCACGCCTCATGTCCAGTCCTTCAGGAAGTCCCAGAGACTTTACCTTTAAAATACATCTTGAATCAGGCTCTCCGCCTACCTGTGCCTGGATGACCCTTGCAGCTGCCAAGCTGACTCCCTGCCTGCCTGCCTGCCTGCAGCCCGTTCTAAACCTAGGAGCTGGAGTAATCTTTTAACTCATGAGTCAGATACTGTCATTACTCTGCTCAGAACCTGGGAATAGCTCCCCATGGCCCTCAGGGTGAAGACCAGAATGCCAGCACTGGCGTTCAAGTTCCCACACTCTATATCCTCACCATCCCTCCCTCCCATGCAGCCACCCTGGCGGGTTTGCTGTTTCTCATCCCCCCCCGGCACCCTCCTACCCTGTGGCCTTTGCATGCACTCTTCCCGCTGCTGATCGCTGGCCGGCTCTTCTGTCACATTCCCTCCAGCTACTCCCCAACTGTAATAACGAGGTCAAGGTCAGAGGCAGTTGTCTGTTTGGGTTTGGCATCATGGAGATTATCCATGGTGAAGGGCTGAGATAGCCTGCCTTTTCTGGAAGTGTGTAGCCTTCTTGTCTATGATTAACTAGAATGAAACTGCGGTTGATATTTTCAGACACTTGTGGCTGCACAGAGGTGTATGTAGTGCATTTAGGATTTCGCCGAGGAGCACGTTTTTCCATGGGACAGTGTGTTGAAATCAGGCTGGCTGTGATGGGTTCCCTGAGTCACCCTCTGCGAGGTTTGTAATTCTCAATTCAGTTCAGGTTGCAGGCGTTCTTGTTGTTAAAAGATCAATGCAGATAGTGTCTGAGGAATGTTTGGTGTAGTTTATTATATATGCCTTATTGTTTGATAATTTTGAGCCTTAATCATGCGGTGATATTTAAGATATTTAAACAAACGTTGCAGCTACATGATTTTTCAGTTGACTTAGCCTTTGGATTTTCATTCTCTTTATTTTCACATTCACTTTGTAAAGATGTTGCCGTGGTTTGGTGGACAGAACATGGGAGGTGCTGGGGGCCGGGTCATATTTTTCAGCAGGGCGGCTAGGAGGTCAGGCCTCTCTGAGAAGGTGACATTTGAGGAAGGGCCTGGTAGGATACGAGCAGGATGAAGCCCACAAGGTGCTTAAGGAAGGAGCCAGTGACCAGTGTCACAGGCCAGCGAGCACCGTGCTAAACACTGGAAGCCTCTTCCACTGGCGCAGGGTCTGCATTGATATGTTTGTAGTGTAGATTGATTTGCTGAGGCTGAAGAATTAGCAATAAAGGACCTGGGTCCAGTGCCTGTTGACCAGCAAGTGAAACAACAAGCACTAAAACTTAGAGAAATCGCAGTTAGATTTATTCCGAGCCAGGTTTGAGGACTTACGTAAGCCTGGGAACACAGACTCAGTGTAGCCGGGGAATGGGTCCCAAAGTAAGTTATGTGAGGGGCTATATATATACATTTCATTCCCTTTCCTTTTCTGTTTTGTTTGGTTTGAGACAGTCTGGCTGTGTTGCCCAGGCTGGAGTGCAATGGTGTGATCTTGGCTCACTGCAACCTCTGCCTCCCAGGTTCAAGCGATTCTCCTGCTTCAGCCTCCCAAGTAGCTGGGACTACCCGTGTGCACCACCATGCCAGGCTAATTTTTGTATTTTTAGTAGAGACAGGGTTTCACCGTATTGGCCAGGCTGGTCTCAAACCCCTGGCCTCAAGTGATCCACCCACCTTAGCCTCCCAAAGTGCTGGGGTTACAGACATGAGCCACTGTGCCCAGCCTCTTTTTTTTTTTTTCTTTTAGAGATATGAGGTCTTGCTCTTGCTCTGTCACCCAGGCTGGAGTGCAGTGGTACAATCATAGCCCACTGCAGCCTCTCAACTCTTAGGTTCAAGTGATCCTCCCACCTCAGCCCCCTGAGTAGCTGAGACTACAGACATGTACCACTATGCCCAGGGCATTTAAAACTTTTTTTAAACATATGGGATCTTGCTGTATTGCTCAGGCTGGTTTTGAGCTCCTGGCCTCAGGGATCCTCCCACATCAGCCTCCCAAAGTGCTGGGATTACAGGCATGAGCTACCTTTCCCGGCATTGTCTTTTGTAACAGGGGAATACATGTGGCACAGAGGTGGGAGAAGCAGGCAGTGAAACAGCAGTTTCAGTCCTGTGTGATTGGCCTCAGTGATGCTGTGCATAAGATAAGGTAAATATGCAGCTGAGTGGCTAGGAGAAAGGTTAGGCATCTTAGAATCTGGTGGAGGGTGACTGATTCCATCCTGTCTTTGTTCTGTGTTTGATAAACAGGTTTATAACCAATAACCATCAGTGAAATATTTAACAAACTCCAGTTCAACAGGCAAGAGGCCAGCTTTGGTTTATAGGCCCCGCTTTTCTGACACACGTGTCCAACTGCAGCCATTGTAGGCCAGTGTTCGAATTTTCATTTGAACTTGCTTTTTTCTGACATACTCAAGTGCTTGTTCTGAAGTTGATACGGAGACAGGGTGGCAGGAAGCATTCTTTGTGACTGGAACTCAAGGTGTGACAGTGGCAGAGATAGAAGTCAGGCCACAGGGCTCCCTGGCCTTAGTCATGGGCAAGATGAGACCAGGCCACCATTCTCTTCCCTGCCCCACCCCAGTTACATTCCAAGCGCTTTAGAAGATATATCAGTGATACCTCAGAGTGGACCCAGGAGGATGGCATGTGTTAGCATACTGAGCACAGCTCTGTGGGCCTCTTCATGTGTGGGAGAAGCCTTAGCAAAAACTGCAAATGAGTATTTCTCATCTTTCTCTTTCAGGCGGCCCACCTGAGGATATCGACCCTAAGGACTCATATCTCATTACAAGAAGCATCATGGCCGAGCCAGACTACATAGAAGATGACAATCCTGAACTCATTAGGCCTCAGAAACTGATCAATCCTGTCAAAACCTCCCGGAACCATCAAGATCTTCACAGAGAACTTCTTATGAATCAAAAAAGGTAAAATGGTTTCTTGAGCATAGTTTTTTTTTTTAAGAGGACTTTTAAGATAATGATATTTAATTTTATTAAGATATTAAGATAATGATATTAATTGTATTTACAGAGGCTTCAAAGATTCTTTGATTTCTTGCCCTTTGTTAAGGCTTTCTTATTCCTTCTCACATCCTAGAACTGGGTTATCCCTCCATGAGGCAGGTCCCCTGCAGGTGGCCGTCACTGCGGTGGCCGGCAGTGCTTCCAGACTCCTGCAGTCCCGGGTTCCCTTCTGAAATGGATGCCTGTTTCCAAATTTGGATGGAAGAGGCTGGATTAAGGATATAAGAGAATGTCCTAAGTAGAAGAGAAATATATTCTTAAATTTAAAATCTCTGAATTTTCTCCTTACACTGAGGGAGGTGTAGGAATCATGTAATTGCTGCCTACTCCAGCATTTGTCAGTAGCAGGGAGAAGTCTCTAGAACCATATTAGACTTAATAGATAGGATACTCATGTTCTTGTTTGTTTTTGAGTAGCATTTTAAATGATTATTATCATAGTCTTTATTGTTATTTTGGAGGACAGGAAAACATTTACCTTCTATCTACTTTGCAAACTCCATCTGTGCCATAAATCATTTTGGATGTTGGGCTGGTGTACTCTGCTTTTTAAGTAATTTGGGCAGGATAGGAGACTAGGAGAACTGAGGATGCAAGGCTACTTTTTCAGTTTAAGAACTAGGAAGCTTCATTTAGGATTATTTTCAGATCTCGTAGGACTATCGATGGCTCACTTGCCCACTCTTTGCTAAGCCCTGGTGAAAGGTCTCCCATTGAACTGAAGGATATGCAGATCAAGTTTAGCATTAGAGTAATTTATTGCAGGGAGGCCTAGTTAAAAAAATATTTTAAAGAGGATAAAGGGGGCATTTTTATGGCAATTCTCTTTCCTGACTACACTCCAGGTAGAACTAATGACTCCTGTCTATCCCAGGAGGTATTTGTAAATACATTTCTCCCTCTAGAGTGTGGGAATGTGGCTTACTCCTGTTTTATCCCCAGCATTATTATTAGGAAGCTGTTGGATTAATGTATATTAAATTGAATGCAGAGAAGTTTTTAGCTTCCATCTGCCTTTGTCACACAATAGAAGGAAGAATATATGAATTTGGTATTATTATGGCCAAAGCAAAATGAGACTATCAAGTTCCTAAAATAGACCACAGAATTTGGAAGCCATCCTGTCCTGCCTGGGAAATCATGTCTTCATTTTGGTGGAAAGATCGTCAGTTTAGTAGGCTCTGAAACAGAATAGCAGTTGTCACTCATAGATTTTCAGATTATCTTCACCTCTTTGGCCTCAGTTCCCTTATCTATAAAGTATAAGGTAGGGGACTTAGCTGTTCTCTAAGAAACATTTTAGCTCAAACTTTTCTTCTAGAAAACCTAAGAAAGGGCTCCAACTCAGAATAAAGGTCAGAGTAAAACAAACATTTGCAGAATAAGTGTTCTCTAAATTATAGGCTACAAATTATTCTGCAAAAATGTATTTAGTAGTTTGGGTCATATTGCTGTAAAACCTACAGATTTGTGCAGTTGAGTCTATTTCCACATTTTTTAGAGAAAGGGCTTCTTCCATGCTGTCTTTGGCCTGTTCTTTCTTCTCCTTGTTTGCCCAGCTCAACTGATCTGAGACAATGCTGGGTTTCCCTAAAGTACTATGGTGTAGAGAGGACGTGGGCTTTGAGGTCAGAGAGAAATGGTAGGACTTAACTTTACCTATCTTACGATCTTGGCCAAGGTATCCCCTCTTGAGATCTGTTTCTTCATCTGTAAAGTGGGAGATAATAATATCTTTCTTATAAAAATTAAAGTAGGCTGGGCAACGTGGCTCATGCCTGTAATCCTATCACTTTGGGAAGCCAAGGCGGGTGGATCCCCTGAGGTCAGGAGTTCAAAACCAGCCTGGCCAACCTAGTGAAACCCTGTCTCTAGTAAAAATACAAAAATTAGCCGGGTGTGGTGCCACACGCCTGCAATCCCAGCTACTCAAGAGGCTGAGGCAGGAGAATTGCTTGAACATGGGAGGTGGAGGTTGCAGTGAGCCAAGATCGTGCCACTGCATTCCAGCCTGGGTGACAGAGCAAGACTCTGTCTCCAAAAACAAACAAACAAAAAAACTGAAAGAATAGCTTGTATGAAAATACTTAACTTAGTAAGTGATCACTTAGTCACATCTATCTTCCACTTCCTATGTGGCAACATCTGGAATTTCCTATTGCTTTTTCTCCCGTTTCTTTGAAGGATTTTGGTCTGGTTGGAAATACATTAAAAAAAGAAGAAGAAAAGAAAAGAAAAGGCAGATTTCAAAATCAAATGAATGTATGTCATCTTATCTCTTAAGAGTTTTCAAGGTCATACCAAACTTGTTAGAAATACACTGGTTTTAGACTGAGAATTTCTCATTTCTTTCCTTTTATTCATCTTTTATTTTGTATACTTTTAAGAGACTGGGGTTTTTATTTCTAAATTTTAGTGCCGAACTATAGGATACGTCACATCAATACGATGTATGTTTGGTTAAGGAGTAACCAGTCTTGATTATTGCGTGGTATTGTAATGAAAATCTGTTTACTTTTCTGAAGTTTATAACAAGTCTTCCTACATTTTGTCTCATCCAGTGCTCTTTCTAATAACCCAGTGTGCGTTATCTTCAGATTACCCTCACTCATGTGAGTAATCTCAGGGTAACTGGTTTAAGGAATCATCTTAAGATCACGTAATAGTTTTTTGAAATAGCGTTTGGAAATAAAACAAGTTTATGTGGAGACTATATCTTTGCTACGCATAGCTACAAATTTAGCTCAAAGCTCTATAGCAATTCAGACAGGTTTTCCAGTTACATTTTAGAGATTATATATTAAAGGCCAAGTCACTGCTTTAGAGAACAAGCACCCACAGGTCTTCTAACTGTGAAACCTACGCTCTTTCTAGTGTATAATCCTACTCTTCTATTTACCGTCTTTGGGACCCAGCTTAGTTTCAGGTTAAAGTCTTGAAGCCTCTAAGTCTGACTGTTAAAACCCTGCGTCAGGCTCTCAGTTTCCATAGGTGTTCTCAGTGGTATAAAAAGGCAGCTTTCAAAAGACTTTTTTTTTTTTTTTTTTTTTAAGGTGAAAAGATTACTATTGAAGGGATCCTTAAAAAAACACTTAAGAAGGGCCAGGCACGGTGGCTCACGCCTATAATCCCAGCACTTTGGGAGGGCGAGGCGGGCGGATCATGAGGTCAGGAGATCGAGACTATCCTGGCTAACACAGTGAAACCCCATCTCTACTAAAAATACAAAAGATTAGCCGGACGTGGTGGCGGGAGCCTGTAGTCCCAGCTACTCGGGAGGCTGAGGCAGGAGAATGGTGTGAACCCAAGAGGCGGAGCTTGCAGTGAGCCGAGATGGTGCCACTGCACTCCAGCCGGGGCAACAGAGCAAGACTGTCTTAAAGAAAAAAAAAACAAAATTAAGAATATTTCTGATATTATTTAGAGAGAGAGAGATTCTGTACTCTACAAAAATTACTTTTTGGAATAAATAGGTCAGTTACTTAAACATATCCCTAAAATTGGTTCTTTGGCTTGTATATTTGTAAGTCAGTGGCTTCTTGTTCCTGGTTTTTAGCTGACATTCTTTTGGCATGCTTTTCTAGATAAATAGTTCCTCAATAAATACTTGCTGCTGTACAGCATGGAAAAAGATAGGGGCAGTTCTAGAGATAAAGGATACAAGTATTTGTGTTCGAATCCATGCAGGTAAAAATGACTGAACCAGAAATGTAAATGAGGCAGGCCAAACCAGAAGATTACAAGAGTAAAGAACAAGGGCTGAAATTCAGGCCTGACACGGTGGCTCACGCCTGTAATTCCAGCACTCTGGGAGGCCAAGGCGGGCGGATCACCTGAGGTGAGGAGTTTGAGAGCAGCCTGGCCAACATGGCGAAACCCTGTCTCTACTAAAAATACCAAAATATTAGCTTGGCGTGGTGGCACGCACCTGTAGTCCCAGCTACTCGGGAGGCTGAGGCAGGAGAATACCTTGAACCCAGAAAGCAGAGGTTGCAGTGAGCCGAGGTCATGTCATTGCACTCCAGCATGGGCAACAGAGGGAGAGTCTGCCCCCTCGAAAAAAAAGAACAAGGGCTGAAATTCAAGTCGGCTTTTCCCTGTACCCCAAGAAAAATAATTAGGCCAGGAGATGTTTGGCTAAGTGGGCAGGCATTGTTCTGTGATGGTCTGAGCCCCAGACCGTTCCTCTGGCTGAATGCTCTCCCAGTTAACGAAATGACTTCAGTTATTAATACATAGGTACAGAGTTCAGGTAGATGTGGAATGAATGTGGACTCGCCCCATCTGCCCTTGAATGTATTTAGTGGTTTATGTGAAATGTACCTTTCAAAGTTGTTTCATACTCTGGTGGTGGGAATATAAATCATTGCAGCCTTTTTGTAGGGCACTTTGGCAGTGCTCATCAACATATGCAATGTGCAGGTGCTTAGCCAGCAATTCCGCTTCTATGAATCTAGCCAACAGAACTACTTGTAGAAGCTTGCAGCTATAAATGTCCTCAGAGGCTCAGTGCCTCATTGTTTTTAATAGTGAACAATTGGAAACCAAATAGATGTCTGTCAATAGGGACGTGGCAGAACTGTGGCATGTTTCTATAGGTATAGAAAGTGTGGAGGAACATAGACCAAACTGTCGGTAACAGTTCTCTCTGGATGCAGGAATGGGTAGGGGTTGATGGGTACAGGGCCTCTACTTTGTGTAATTTTGGGGCCACTGTTCACATAGAACATTTGCAATGGAGTGAAACTCCTCTGATTTGTTTAAAGGAGAGGGTTTGGATGTGCTTTTGCTTTCTTATTTAACATATGGGTATATTACCTTTCTTTTTCTGCAAAGAGCACTTACTAATTTTATAATTTTTAAAATTGGCTTTGCCTGCTTTAGTAGTCGCAGGTAGCTACCTGACCAAGAAGCCAACTTGGAAATTACTGTTGCTTTTGGGTGATACTGTCATAAAGGGGTTGAAAGTATTTGTTAGCTGTATATGTCAGAATTGATTAAAGAGAACCAACTGTTCTTATGCCAGGGATGGTATTGTAGTTAACTATGAAAGTTGGAGAAACTCATTTCTGTCTGTCAACACTATCTCAGCTCCATTTAGACTTAGAGACTTATATGGACAATGCTTGACTTTTTCCATTCAGCACAGAAAGTTAAGTAATCCACTGTGATAAAATATTAACTAAATTTGTATGACTTCTTGACTGCTGTAAGTAGAGAATATTTATCATATAAGCACCATTTTCCTGAATTTTTTGTTACTACATATTTTATCTTACTGTCACTATTGTGTAAAATCTTTGAAAGGAAAATGAATACTGTATAATAGTTAAACCCATTCATAGGTTGCAATAGAGTGTCAGCCAATTGTGTCATACATCAAATGTTCAGCAGCTTTTGCATAATCCAGGAGAATTTAATAATAGTTGAAGTTAATTTTGCCAGTGAAATGTAGGGAAAGAAAAATGTTTGAAATTTAAATTATTCAGATAGCTAAATTCTTAATCCTAAAATTTAAATCCCTTAATTTTGTCTATAGTGTTATATCAAGACTTTTTAGTAGTCATGAAACTGAGTAAATCTTTATTCAGATTACTTAAAAACAGCTTTTCCTGTGGTTAATAGCACCTTTATTTTGAACAGAGTACTCTTAAGCAACTTATATTGTGCTGATTAAAGATTTAATCTGTCCATATTTTTTACCCTGTTGTTCAGTCTTGATTAAGTATGAAGCAAACCATAATTAAAGCACAAAAGTCACCTGCCTCTTTTGTTTCACTGGAAATTTGGCCAGATTTTTTTTTTTTTTTTTTTTTTTGAGGCAGAGTCTCACTCTGTCGCCCGGGCTGGAGTGCGGTGGCCAGATCTCAGCTCACTGCAAGCTCCGCCTCCTGGATTTACGCCATTCTCCTGCCTCAGCCTCCCGAGTAGCTGGGACTACAGGCGCCCGCCACCTCGCCCGGCTAGTTTTTGTATTTTTAGTAGAGATGAGGTTTCACCGTGTTAGCCAGGATGGTCTCGATCTCCTGACCTCATGATCCGCCCGTCTCAGCCTCCCAAAGTGCTGGGATTACAGGCTTGAGCCACCGCGCCTGGCCCAGATTTTTTTTAATGGAAAGTTCTGCTAATAAAAATTGGGAAATTGGAGATATATATTATTTTGACTGTGTGTCCTCTGTCATTAAAGATGGACTATACTAGCTGGGTGTGGTCGCTTATGCCTGTAATCCCACCACTTTGGGAGGCCAAGGGAGGTAGATGACTTGAGCTCAGGAGTTCGAGACTAGCCTGGCCAACATGGTGAAACCCCATCTCTCCCCAAAATACAAAAAGTTATCTGGGCGTGGTGGTGGGCGCCTGTAATCCCAGCTCCTCGGGAGGCTTAGGGAGTAGAATCGCTTGAACCTGGGAAGAGGAGGTTGCAGTGAGCTGAGATTGCGCCATTGCACTCCAGCCTGGGTGACAGGAGCAAAACCCCATCTCAAAAAGAAAAACAAAAAACAAACAAAAAAAACTTGGCGTGATGGCATGTGCCTGTGGCCCCAGCTGCCCAGGAGGCTGAGGTGGGAGGATCGCTGGAGCTCAGGAGGCAGAGGTTTCAGTGAGCTGAGATCATGCTACTGCACTCTAGCCTGGGCAAAAGAGAGACCCTGTCTCAGAAAAAAAAAAAAAAAAAAAAAAAAGATGGAATATACTGATTTTACTCTGAAGAACAACTTTGAATTGTTTTATTGTGATTTTAAAAGCATCTAGATAGGAGAGTGCCAGAATTTTTAGAAATTCTAGATGAACGAGGAAGTATACAATTGAGGATTGGTTTACAGATGTGATTGTGTGGACTTGAAAGGGATCAAGGTGAGTATGCTGTTGAATTTCTCTGGCCAGAGCACATATATTGGAAATTGTTATTTAACAGTTGGTCAGATGACTCCTAGTTGGTGAGTCACAGTAGTTGATAGGAGTTCTTTAAAGAACAACCTTGTCCCTAGTCTACAGATTAGCAGTCACCAGCAGCCAGACCAGGAGGTGTGTGGGAGGTGCTCAGGCCCATCCTGGAGTCCAGGACAGAGTCAGCAGTGCTCGTTGCCTACAGTTCAGGAAAGCATGAATTACTATTCTGCTACGTGCCTGTGTGCATAGCATGAGTGTGTGTGCACTGTTACCTATACCCTGTGCTGCCTGAAATTGTTAGTGCTTTTCCTGTTCGGTGGTTGGTCCTATTTTGATTTTAAATTGTCTTGGTAAATTTTAACATCAAGTTGAGATTACTTATGAGTTGGCAGAGACTGGCTAAGATAAGTGACTAAGGAAGACAATAAGAAGAAAGGTGGGCTGGATAATCCAGTATTCTGGAAAGCCATAGGAGAAATCCTAAGGAAAGAGAAAAGGCAAATCTTAAGCTAACAGTTAGACAGAGATCGTACCGGAGAAAATGCTAAGACATGTCTTTCCCTTGACTTCTCTCAAATATTTCAGATGGAGGGTGGCTAGTTCATGGCCTGTTTGGCTTGTTTCTCCCCATTTGGAGAGATGGCTGCCTAATTTATCTCTCAGAAATGTAGAACTTCCCTGAAGGCTGACTTGCTTTCATTGTAAAGAATCAGCCGCACATCTGAAAGGGTTTCAGTGGAGGCGCACTGGACTGAGAGTTAGGGGATTAAGGTTCTGCACGGCCATATCCTTCAGTAGTGATATAACCTTGGACATGCCTTTAGATGTACAAGAACCCACTTTCAGATCTGAAAAATGAAGAGTGGGAAGGTTTTGAGGGCCATTTTACTGTCTAAATTTCTGTGCTAGCTGGTCTTGAGGCTGCATTTAGTGCATAAGATCAGGGGCCAGAGGCCAGGCACGGTGGCTCACGCCTGTAATCCCAGCACGTTGGGAGGCCAAGGTGAGTGGATCCCGAGGTCAGGAGTTCGAGACCAACCTGACCAACATGGTGAAACCCTGTTTCTACTAAAAATACAAAAATTAGCTGGGCGTGGTGGTGCACGCCTGTAATCCCAGCTACTCCAGAAGCTGAGGCAGGAGAATTGCTTGAACCTAGGAGGCGGAGGTTGCATTGAGCCTAGATCGCGTGCCACTGCACTCCAGCCTGGGCGACAGAGCAAGACTCTGTCTCAGAAAAAAAAAAAAAAAGTCAGGGGCTAGATTTTGGGAAGCCTCCTCTCCGTGCAGAACCCCCTGATTTCCTGAGCATCTCCGTCTCCGTCATGGGCACCCATCACAGTCATCGTACGAGCACCTTCTTTGCGTAGCCTACCGTCTTGCACACGGCAGGTGGCCAATACATTTTTATTGAATGAATGGATTTTATGTACTCTCTGGAGATCTCCTGTTGCCTTTCTTTTGTGCTGGTGAATTTCTTAGATCACCATGTTGCCTATTGTAGCCTAGTAGGTATCATGCTAATTCTGTAGACCTCCTTTCCATGGTTGATATTGTAAGTTAAATTTCTGTTCATAAAACGATGTAGCCATTAGATGAACTTTTTTTTATTTTTGTTAATACTTTTTTTGCAGGGGTCTTGCTCCTCAGAACAAACCAGAATTGCAGAAGGTGATGGAAAAAAGAAAACGAGACCAAGTAATAAAGCAGAAGGAAGAAGAAGCCCAGAAGAAGAAATCTGACTTGGAAATAGAGCTATTAAAACGGCAGCAGAAGTTGGAGCAGGTAAGGGGGATTGACTGGAAGCTGTCTTTTTTTTTTTTTTTATCTTGAGGAATGTTGGAGTGTTGGAGCAGGCAGGATTTACCAGACGTGTCAGTGTATACATTTATACTATGAAAGAAATATTGGAGACAAATGTCAGCAAATGGGGTCAGATATGTTCAAAGCAGGGACGAGAATCCTACTGAGTACCTAAAACAGATTCCAGAGGCAAAAGCAAAACAGGGACATGGCACTGAATTCACACAGGGTGCTGGGGTCATTTAATGAAATTCACCCTCACGAGGACTCCAGAGCAGCTACGCGCTGACCTCAGGATGTGTTTCCTTAGCCCTGTCTTTTCAATTCTTGTCATCTCGTGGTCCTGTTTGCAGTGACAACCAAGTAGCTTCTGTTTCTGTGCACAATTACCCAGACTCTGTCCATCCATGTTTTTAAAAGTGGGGGACCAGGAGAGACTTTCTTCCATGGGGAAGTAAAGTTGTCAGGGACTATGCAAAGAGAGAGGAGTATTTGGAAAGGCTGCTTGGTTTGTAAATAATTTTTCCTTTTCTGAATGTCATTTAGCTTGAACTTGAGAAGCAGAAATTGCAAGAAGAGCAAGAAAATGCCCCTGAGTTCGTGAAGGTGAAAGGCAATCTCAGGAGAACAGGCCAAGAAGTCGCCCAAGCCCAGGAGTCCTAGGCCGAGGCTGCAGCAAGACCTCGTGTGTCACCCCACAGAGCTGTCTGTGGGTGCCTCCTCAATCTCAGGGCAAAAGCCCCTGGAGAATGTTCCAGCCAGCAGAGAATTTTGACTTGCAGTAGGATTTGGTGTGATTTTCCTACGATCTGGGTGGATGCCTTGCCTGTGACGGTTGCAGTTCCTATTCGCCAAATGAAGGGCAGTGCCCCGCACATAAGTTAGCATGATGGACCTGTGTTCAGAGACTTAACAGAACCAACAAGCAAAAAAGTGAGAACAGGAAAAAGGAAGAGGACACTGGAATCAGTTCTTGAGAGTTGCATGACTTGGTTTTTCTTCCATTCCAAGTTTAGTGGGACCCAAAGCCTTTTTTCTTTTAAAAGCTAAAAAAAAAATACTTTTAATTCCTCTTTTTGTTATCTGTTAGATAAGTGAGATCACATAGAAGTGCATTTAATCTGTTCACCCACTGTAAATTTTATTCTGAGGACCCAGAATTTTCTTGTTTAATTTATACTTTCACCCATATTGCGGTTAACACCAGAGAGGGAACGTGAATGTCAAGCACAGCCGCTACCCTTGTTGGCACTAAATTTAGAAATAGGGTGAGAAGGTTTAAAAGCCTGTAAACACCCATCTTGATTTTATTTTCATTTCTTTTGGTTCTCTGTGTAATAATAGTAGGCTACATAGTGACATTCCAGTTCCAAGAAGGTACATCCTGTCCGTTCGTTAATTGCTTTGATTACTAGGAGGATTTTGTTCAGTTTTGTTTTAAATGTCTTGCTGATCTAGTTCTTTTAGATGGAATAACCTTCCAGTCCTTTAGAGAGTGGAACTAGTCCATATAACCCAGCTTCAGTATCAAAAGTAGAAGCCCGCACATCTTTTCATTTCTCCAGGAGGAGTGTGGGGAAGGTTCCGGTGACCGGCTGGGCAGTGAGGATTTCACTAGGCATTCTGATGTGAAATAAGTGTAGATTGCTCTTAAGGAGGCTTCATCAGAAGATGTATGGCATTTGAATGTCTAGTGATAATGAGTGTCATTAGAATCCAAGCTTTGAAAATTTCTGATTAATGCTCGTATATTTCTTTATCTTTGTTTTTTCTTGTGAAGAGAGACTTTCACCACTGTTTGAGTGATGATGCTGTTGATAAGGATGATGTCAATGACTACTATATTGCATCTCTCAGGAACAGCTGACGGGAAGGGAGGGGCTGCTGAGTGCCCTCATTCTAGCTAGCACCACGCTCCTCAGAGAGGGGCCGAGTTATAGACAGCAGCAGCATTCTCATGCAAAATTAGTTTTAAACTGCTGGTGTGGGCATCAGTACCTTTTACCTGGGTGATATGGAAGAATTTTTGAGGATTTAGTACGCTCTCCATAGAGACAGTTCAGCCAGTCATTTCTGCATTGTGGAGACTGCTCATACTTTCTTTGAAGACTCATAGAAAGCTGGATCCAGAGCTTTTGAATCCTTAATTAGCATAGTAGAATTTAGCTTTCTATGGGAATGCTTTAGTGTTAGCAGTTGACAATTAGGCCCATATTCAATCTGAATGGGAACAAAAGTAAATGCAATGATAATATACTGCTAGTTAGAGAAACATGTTAGTTGATTATACCTGAAATGGATTATCTATCTCATCAGCAAGTATTATTTGAATAAAGTGAGAAATGCTTAAGAAGAATTGTTGCTCTATAGTAATTTGGTTTTGAAGAACGGAATGGTAACTATTTTTTTCCATCATTCTTCCTTTTGAGAGAAGAAAGTGTGGTGACTGATGATCTGGAAAAGCCCATTTCTGATTGCACATTGACTGGAGTTCTTTCTTTGTGTCTGTGGACTAGTGATGCTGTTTGCAAAATGAAGATTCGGGACTGGCTCCTATCTTGTTATCTAACTTGATGTCAGACCTTGAAATCTGTATTCTCGAAGCAATTCTGCCACTTGATCGTATTCACAAGGGCCCTGATAGGCTCCTTTAGAAGGCCCAATTCTGTTCCTAGAGTTTAACTAGAATTCATTCTTCACTGCCGGGGGGAAGTTAATTAAGAAAGCATTTCCTTCCTAATCTCACTCAAATCTGCAGAATTATTTGTAATTAGTAGTACAAAATCTGGCCACAAGGAGACTTGTAAATAGCGTTAAGTGGTGTTTTATGCTAAACAGTGGAATGTATAGGCAGAGAAGCTCTTTGAAGTTGTCAGATGACCTGGGCTCACAAGCCTGATTCAAACAGGCTGTCAGTCTCCTCTCTCCCCTTGATACCGTGCAGCCCAAACCCCTAGGACGCTTGAACATCCGAGTAGTTTTGTGCTTTGAGCCACTTTTTGACACAAATGGCTCCATTTTTCCACAGTGTGGTTTTCTTAAACTAGTTCAATGTTTTTTAGTCTCATAGTAGTAGCATTGCTTTCTAAGCTGTAACAGTCGACTTTATTCTTCTACTCTGAAAAATCTTGACTTGTTTGAGTGTATATAATATATATAAAGGGAGCCTTAATGGATTGGTTTTCATAATTTAATATTTTTTGTATTTGCTCTTGTATAATTGTTTTTAACGGAAAGTATTAAAGAATTGAGGGTGGAATTCTTAGAACCAAAGTTATTCTTAATAAAAATCACCACATGCTTGGACCATGCAACCATGTTTGTCTGATCTGTGTAAAGTGGGCATCTGGAACAGAACGGGGTTGGGTTCAGTTCAAAGGTGAGAGTTGGTTCCAGGGTCTCCCTTTTGATGACTGGTCCTCCTTGACAACCTTGCCCCCAAATCACTTATGTCCTATTGCCTTGTGGCAGTCAAGCTGACAGTTTATATCAAACAGAGTCATCTCAGGTATTTATGGCACTGTAAATTACACATTGCTGTAGACCTATGGCCCTCCAGCAGCAGCCGGCAGTCCTCAGCTCAAAGTATTCTGTATTTTAGATAGCTTGTAGGACAGTGGGAGACAGGTTTTGGGAAGGGCCAATGTTTAGTGCGTTTGACCCCAGTACACATGGCATGTCTGAAGTGTGATTATTAGTTTTTTTTGCTTATTCAACTATATTAATGTTATTCCTCAAAGAAGTTACTTTGGAAAGGTATACACCTGATTGCATTATACTACTGGTTAAAATACTTCGGAGGTTCAAGTCTCTTTATAAGTATGCCTTTATTTTTCAACTACAAATTACTCAGTTTGATCACCCAACTTCTAGTGTCTTTGGACTCTTTTAAAATATTGTATCTACTCAGGAGAGTAAAAATTTACTATCTCTAAGGTTGTACCATGAACTCTAAAGCCAGTACAGAAGATAGATCCAAAAATCATTTGAGGAGTAGCTGCATCCTTGGAATAACTAGGCAGTTTGCTCAGGTGACTGTGTTAAGGCTGTCAATGCATTTGACGACTTCCCCAATCTCTTTCTCTTCTCTCTCTCTCTGCGCCCCCCCCCCCCGCCCCCCCGCCCCGTCAGCCCGCCGCCCGCCCCCCGAGCCCCCCCGCGCCGCCCCCCCCCCCC
>NW_016803312.1:1468217-1469958 GCF_001698545.2 Rhinopithecus bieti
CAAGGTCTCACTATGTTGCCCAGACTGGTCTGGAACTCCTGGCCTCAAGTGATCCTCCTACCTTGGCCTCCCGAAGTGTTGGGATTACAGGCATGAGCCACCATGCCTGGCCATTTGTCCATTAGTTTTATACTTTTAAAAACACTTTCCTACTACTATGACCATATTTATTTTCATATTCTCCTAGATATTCAGTTATACTCTCCTTTCTGGGCTTGCAGTAATTTTACCAAGATTAAAAGGAAACAACTACCCCCTCAGGCTAATTGAAGGAGCAAGATCCGGGTTCTTGACTGATTCTTAGGACAGAGGGCCTGGCAGCACAGTCGAAGCTGCTGCAGTCATGGACCAGGGGCCCTGGACAAAGTCCTTTGTTATAATTAATTCTTCCTTGCTTTGTCTTGGAATTTTTAATGTCTTGTCATTTCTTCTTTCATTTTGGAAACTCGGTGTCCTTCCCAGAAATGGATGCTTTCGTTTTGCGTAGTCAGCCTGACCTACTCATTGTCTTGCCTTCACGATCTATTGATCTTGTCCATCAGTGTAATTGAAAACTTACATATGCCTTATGAATATCTCATATAACTAGGATCATTTCAAGATTTTGTCTAGTAAGAATCATCAAGTCTGTGTGGTGAACGCTTGTCCCTGGGATATTTGGCTATTTATTATCTTTGACACAACTGCTGGATCCTCTTCTGTTTATGATCATATATGACTAAGTGGACTCTTTTATTTCTTTTCTTTTTTTTTTTTTTTTTTTTGAGACGGAGTCTCGCTTTGTGGCCCAGGCTGAAGTGCAGTGGCCCGATCTCAGCTCACTGCAAGCTCTGCCTCCCGGGTTCACGCCATTCTCCTGCCTCAGCCTCCCGAGTAGCTGGGACTACAGGCGCCCGCCACCTCGCCCGGCTAGTTTTTTGTATCTTTTTTAGTAGAGACGGGGTTTCACAGTGTTAGCCAGGATGGTCTCGATTTCCTGACCTCGTGATCCGCCCGCCTCGGCCTCCCAAAGTGCTGGGATTACAGGCTTGAGCCACCGCGCCCGGCCGGACTGTTTTATTTCTATTTGTTATATGTGACCACTGATGACAATTTCATTTTTTTGAGACAGAGTCTCAGAATTCTGTCACCCAGGCTGGACTGCAGTGACGCGATCTTGGCTCACTGCAGCCTTGACCTCCCTGGCTCAAGCAATCCTTCCACCTCAGCTTCCCAAATAGCTGGGACTACAGGCATGCGCCACCATGCCTGGCTGATTTTTTTTTTTTTTTTAGTTTTTTGTAGAGACAGGGTCTCACTCTGTTACGGCTCAGGCTAGTCTTGAACTCCTGGCCTCAAGTGATCCTCCTTCCTCAGCCTCCCAAATGCTGGATGACAGGTATGCACAACTGTGCCTGGCTTATTTTGTCTTTTTGTACTATGTTTTCTAGTTTATCTTATGATTTTCTTTATTCTTGTGAGGATAGCTAGAAACAAACACGTCTATGGTTTATGAAAATGTGTTATTCTTCACACAACAAACAAAATGTCCATACATATATGAATAGTCCCTTAGCCATATCCTATAATCATCTTAATTTTGTATTACAACTCCTTTTTCTCTTGGAATCTCTATGAAGGTGTGTCCCTTTATAGACTCACCTTATAATTTTCATCTCCTTTTTTGAACCCTCAGAACATTACAGCTTGGCTGGTGGAAGTCCTTCACGCTTATTCTTTTGTTTTTGTGGGGTTTTGGTTT
>NW_016803312.1:1471691-1495495 GCF_001698545.2 Rhinopithecus bieti
CCCGCCTCGGCCTCCCAAAGTGCTGGGATTACAGGCTTGAGCCACCGCGCCCGGCCGGACTCTTTTATTTCTATTTGTTATATGTGACCACTGATGACAATTTCATTTTTTTGAGACAGAGTCTCATCTCCTTTTTTGAACGCTCAGAACATTACAGCTTGGCTGGTGGAAGTCCTTCACGCTTATTCTTTTGTTTTTGTGGGGTTTTGGTTTTTTAAAAAATAAAATATTGCTTTTGACAGTTATGGCAGCATCCTTACTTTGTTACAACAATAGGATGTTTGGGGCCATCCTAATTTTTTTTTTTTTTTTGACGCAAGACATAGGACTATGTGCCTTTCAAGGAGTCCTGGTTTCTTTTTTTTTTTTTGAGATGGAGTCTCGCTCTGTCGCCCAGGCTGGAGTGCAGTGGCACGATCTTGGCTCACTGCAAGCTCCACCTCCCAGGTTCACGCCATTCTCCCGCGTCAGCTTCCTGAGTAGCTGGGACTACAGGCGCCTGCCACCACGCCCAGCTAATTTTTTGTATTTTTAGTAGAGATGAGGTTTCACTGTGTTAGCCAGGATGGTCTCGATCTCCTGACCTTGTGATCCACCCACCTCGGCCTCCCAAAGTGTTGGGATTACAGGCGTGAGCCCTGGTTTCTTTTTTGATGAATAGAAACAGATGATCTGGCACTAGAGGTGCACAAGAGAGTTGCTAGTGGACAAAAGTGTCCTTGCACTGGTAGTAATGACAGAGCTAAAGAATGTGAAAATAATTTCACATTCTTTCACATTCTTGTTTTTCCATTTCGACCCTTTATGTGGTTCTACCTTATTTTTCTTACAAGATCTTGTTAATCCAGAAATATTTTCATTACACTTGCAAAGATTAGTTGAGATATTTTCTTTACAGATAGGAGTTATGAATGGGGATTTACCAGACCAGATACCAAAGCACACCTTCAAGCAATAGTAATTTAACTGGTTCAATATTGGCTCAGAGAAGACAGATTGATCAATGGAGTGACATATAAAGTCCAGAAAATGACTGATTTGCATGTCAAAATTTACAATGATTGAGGTGGGATTTTATTTTATTTCAGATCAGTTAGGAAAGGATAAACAATTCAGTGAAAAGTTTTGGGGCAATTGGAACCAAACGAATATATATTCCTCTATGTAAGAATAATTTCCAAATTTATTAGTGTTCAGCATAAAAATAAAACTGTAGAATTATTAGAAGAAAATATAAGGGAATATTTCTATAATCCTAGGGTTGCAGGAGGCTTTCCTAAGCATAACATTTAGCCCAAAATCTATAATGAAGAAAACTGACAGATTTAACTAGAGAAAATTAAATGCTTTTGTACAAAAAAGATATAAGAAAGGTTAAGTGTCACAGACTAAGGCATAGTACATATACAGCAATACCTGGATTACATACAGAATATCTATAAATGTCAATCTAGTAAAAAAAAAAAAGTATATGAACAGGGCAATTCACAGAAGATAGAATAAAAATGGTCCATCAACGTATGAAGAGATGCTCACTACTATCAGGAAAATGCAAACTAAAACAACAGTGAGGTAACTTTACACAGATATTCACAAGGCAAAAATTTAAAAGACTGATAATGGCTATGGTTGGTGAGGATGTAGAGAAGCAGGTATTATATATACAACATCAGGGGAAGTGCAAATTAGTAAAGCCAATTTAAAAACATATTTTCACACACTAGAATGGATATAACAAAAAAGGTATACAATAACAAGTGTTGACTAGGATGTAGAGAAATTGAATCCCTTGTTTCATTGCTGGTGAAAATGTAAAATGGTGTAGGTACTTTGGAAAAGTTTGACAGTTTCTTAAGGAGTTAAACATACATTTATCATATGACTCAGCAATTCCGCTCCTAAGTATTTACCCAAGAGAAATGAAAACATACACCTACACACAGAGTCTTGCACACAAATGTTTATAGCAAGATTTATTCATAATAAAGTGTGGAAGAACCTCAAAGGTCCATGAATTAATAAATGGACAAGCAAATGTGGTATGGCCACACAATAGAATATTATTCAGCCATAAAAAGGAACAAAGTACCGATGATAAATGCTACAACACGGATAAATCTCTGAAACAATAAAACTTTTAAAAATGCATGTATCTTTTGACACACTGATTGCACATCTAGGAATGTGACCTTAAGAAATATTTATGTGCATAGAGATTGTTCTTCAAAGACATTTGCAGCCAGGTGTGGTGGTGTGCACCTGTAGTCATAGCTACTCTGAAGGCCAGGGTGGGAGGATCACTTGAGCCCAGGAGTTCCAGACCAGCCTGGGCAACACAGAGCAAACATTTGTTGGGCAAACATATTTTGTCTCTGAAAAAGAAAAAAAGAAATATTTACAGCATTTGTCATAATTTATCTTGCAAACCACCTGCTTATCTAGTAGTTTGCTAGATTAAGTGTAGTACATTCCCATTCTCTTTATGTACTATAATGCAGCTTTTAAAATAATATATTATTATACATATACATAAATAAGGCTTTGAAGCTATACCCCATGAATATGTACAACTATTTTGTATCCAAAATAATTAAAAATTAAAAAATTATAAACTAAAATTCCTGAAAATAAGTATTGACCCAAATAGCCTATAAACTGAAAGAGAAAATAATATTTCTCTTATAACAGTTTCATTTTCTCCCTGAAGAAACCTGACAACATTTATGGATGGATGTTTTGGTTTTCTGTTTGGATTGACCTGAAATAAAATTTTTATTATCAACAACAAAAAAGCAAGCTGCAGAACAATAGACATATGATCTCATTTATATGAAAAAAATTTTTAAGTATTCATATCCATTCATCTATACAAATGCTTGCAAATAGGACTGGAAGTTTACCTAACATATTAACAGTGGCTACTTCTAGGGGAGGGAAGGAATTTAAGACCAGAAATAGAGCGGCTTCTGTATGTAATCTGTATATTTGTGATCTTTTTTTCCCCCAAGACAGGTTCTCACTGTCGCCCAGGCAATGAGTCGATCACAGCTCACTGTAGCCTCAACCTCCCAGGCTCAGGTGAGCCTCCTACCTCAGCTTCCCGAGTAGCTGGGGCTACAGGTACTCACCACTACACCTGGCTCATTTTTCTATTTTTTGTGGAGATGGGCTCTCACTATCTTGCCCAGGCTGGTCTCAAACTCCTGGGCTCAAGCAATTCACCCTTCTCAGCCTCCCAAAGTGCTGGGATTGCAGGTGTGAGCCACCGCACCTGACCAATATTAGTATGTATTTAAAATTGCATACAATCAGAATGAGTCCTTGATTCACTAGTGTTTAAAACGGCATAAAAGCAAAGCTTAGAAAATAAGTCTGCTTAATACAAAACTATCCCTTAAAATCTAAACACTTAATTTCTTTTTTTTTTTTTTTGAGATGGAGTCTTGCTCTGTCACCCAGGCTGGAGTGCAGTGACCGGATCTCTGCTCACTGCAAGCTCCGCCCTCCGGGTTCACGCCATTCTCCTGCCTCAGCCTCCCGAGTAGCTGGGACTACAGGCGCCCGCCACCTCGCCCGGCTAGTTTTTTTTTTGTATTTTTTAGTATTTTTAGTTTCACCGTGTTAGCCAGGATGGTCTCGATCTCCTGACCTCGTGATCCGCCTGTCTCGGCCTCCCAAAGTGCTGGGATTACAGGCTTGAGCCACCGCGCCCGGCAACACTGTTAATTTCATAATAACTGGCGTGTACAGTGAACACCCACAAGAGCAGTTTCAATGTCCCCAAACATGCAGACCTAGAGTTGAAATAATCGAAGGAAAAACAGGCCTAGCGAAAAGATAGAAGCTCTGACTCCAGAGCGGCACTGAGAAATGTTTCGACCTTTTGCCAACCTCGTAAGGATGGAACAAAGACCTGAGCTGGGGCTCCTCATAAGTGACCCGAGGGGTGTAGACTTCGCCATGAAAACAGCATTGCCCTTTAGAGTTTTCTGCTGCTCCTGGGACTTCAGTGACTGTAGTTACAGTCCTCTGGTTTTCCTGCTATTGTTTTCATTGGCCCGGGTCTGAGTGACTTGGAAGTGAGGAATCGGGAGCTCTGTAATGAAATACTGCTACTTGGTGCGCGCAGGGCGTTGGGGGAGCTCCAGCTTGGCCAGTGAAGGTCTTCTTGGCAGATATTCTTTCTTGGATGACGATGGAATTCTCTTTCCCTTCTCCCTTGATACCAGGTGGGGCCTTCATCGTATTACTAAGAGTCGATTTATTACTCCTTCCGCTCCTTCTGGTTGAATACTTGAGATAGACGCTTAGGAAAGGAGCTAGCCAAGCCCTGGAGAAATGCTGACTCTTTGGATTTAATTTATGAGGCCTAATAGAAGCCGTCACAGAGGTTGGCTAAGGGTAGAATTAGCAGCAGAGAGTAGCGGCTGCAGCCTCCCCTGTTGTGACTTCAGAATTGAAGCTTGAGGTGTAATCTCATGGGGACCTCCTTGGTTGGTTGTCCGTGGTTATTTACTCATTTAAGAGATTCCAGGAAATAACGGCACCTGTGTTAGCCAGGTGCCAACAAACAGTGAAAGCAGCATGATTAAAAACATTTACTGTGAGGCTGGGCACAGTGACTCATGCCTGTAATCCCAGCACTTTGGGAGGCTGAGGTGGGCGGATCATTTGAGGTCAGGAGTTCAAGACCAGCCTGGCCAACATGGGGAAACCCTGTCTCTACTAAAAATACAAAAATTAGCAGGGCATGATGGCGCGTGCCTGTAATCCTAGCTACTTCTGGAGGCTGAGGAAAGAGAATCGCTTGAACCCAGGCGGCAGAGGTTGCAGTGAGCTGAGATAGCGCTATTGTACTCCAGCCTTGGTGACAGAGCAGGACTCCGTCTCAAAAAGAAAAAAATAATGCCACCCAGGAGGGAAATACCTTACACCACAGGCTATGAACCAGAATCAGGGTTTGTAGGAGCCTCCATTAGAGCTGATAGCCAGCCTGTAAGTTCAACGAAGAAAAAGTTCACTGTGCAAAGCCACATGCGTGAAGGGAATATTCTAGCTGCTGCAATGTGGCTTTAATTCAGTGAGTTGGTGCTTTGCTCTCTAGGGGAACTTGCTGGAGTTTGCTCTCTTTCCATTCCCTTTTCCTTCCTCAGTGACTTCAGTGTTTCTCAGAGATAAGCAGTCAGATCAATTAGGCACACGTGCTTACTGAATATGTTGACAAGATATCTCGCTAGGAGCTAGTTCCAGCCCTGGAGGTGTTTTTAATCCTGTTCAGAGATAAGACATTGCATAAGATGTAATAAGTAATAACAGACATGAAATAAAATGCCACATGAATACTTCGAAGATAAGAACTATAGGAGCAAATTAAGAAAATACACACATGAAATCAAATGGTTTTATTGCTAGATAGATGTTCGTATTAATGTTCTCCGAGGGAAGCCATGGAAATTAATGGTTCAAATGATGTTTTAAATTAAATGTAAATGTTGTTTCTTGATCTTCCTCTCTGCTTCCCAGACTGTTCTTCAAAAAAAACACAACTGAACGGTTTGAAAAGCCAGGTTTTTGTGAGTAGCAGTAATAGGACACTGGGGAGAGGGAGAGCAGGAAGTGGGAAGGGCAAATAAGCCTGCTGCCTCCCCGATGCACAACCGCTTGCAGTGTTGCTAGGAAACACCTGTGGTTTATTTCCAAAGAACTTCCTGAGGTGCTTGAGGTTAGGCTACGGGTGAGTTTTGATTTGCGTCCTAGCATTGAAATCTGAAGACCTGTGTGGTTTGCTGTGGCGTAATCAATAACAACCAAATGGCAAGCTGTCCCCGTGCACATGCTGCGGGTACCCGGTTGCAGGAATGAATGGGGCCCTGGGGAAGCGTGTGTTTCCTGCTCAGGCTGTGTGTTTGTCCATTTTCATCACAATGCCCAGCGCTGGGAATATAATGCTAAGCAAAATCTTATCAGCCCCTGCCCTTTTGGAGCTTAAAATGGAGTGAGGAGACAAATATTATTCAAAGAATCACAGAAATGCATGTAAAAATGACAACTGTAGTGAGAGGTACAAAGAGAAGGGCAGGGAGCTATGAGAACGGGTGCCTCTGCACCTAATGGCTGATGAGCAGAACATTAGTCTCCAGCCATTGCCGCTCTCCATGTGCCAGGCACCATGCTCAGTGCTTAACAATCGGGACCTAATGGAATTCTCACCATATTCCTATGGGGGCAACACTACTGTCACCTCTACTATAGAGGAGAGGGAACTGAAGGTCACCAAAGTTGAATATAGTGGTCCCTGCTTCTCCTTGGGGGTAAATTCCAAGACTCCCAGTGGGTGCCTGAAATCACGGATAGTATCAAACCCTTTATATATTATGTTTCTTCCATCTGATAACCAAGACGGCTACTGAGTGACTCATGGACCAGTAGTGTAAACATCGTGGATATCCTGGACAAAGGGAAGATTCCCATGCTGGGTGGGATGGTGTGAGATTTCATCACAATACTCTGAATGCTCCGCGATTAAAAACTTATGAATGAATTGTTTATTTCTGGAATTTTCCATTGAATATTTTCGAACCGTGGTTGACTATGGCTAACAGTCAAGCCATGGAAAGTGAAATCACATATTAAGGGAGACTACTGTAACTGAACTGAAGGCCTTCTTCTCCAAAATGTCACTCTCATCCACAGTCCCAGTCTTCGTAAATGGCACCACTCTCCATCCAGTCCTGTAATTTGGAAATCTGGGAGTCATCTATGACCCAGTCTCACCCTCCGTATCCAATGGAGTTCTTTCCACTCTACCTCATAAATATCCAGTCAATTTCTCTACTCCTCTGCAATCTCACTACCCATATTTGAACAGCAGCTTCCTAGTGGTTCTTCCTCTCACTTTTGCCTCAATCTGCTCTGTGCTCTCCAAAGAAGACTAAATGATCTTTAGCAAAGGCAAATCTGACTGTGTTCCTCCATTGCTTGAAGACTTCCCATTGATTTTAGGGCAAAGACCAAAATCCTTAACATGGCCTCCAGGCCCATCATGCTCTGGTCCCTGCTTGCATCACCAGCTCCTCTTGTACCTCTGCCTTTGTTCTCCTTGCTCCAGACTTTCCGGCCTCCTCTCTGCTCCAGGGCTTTCCCACCTACCAACTGCCTTTCCTCAGAGTTCTCATTCTCGCCTTTGTGCTTAGTTAATTCATGTTGGACCCTTCGATTCCCAACTTCCTTAGGGAAACTTTCTGAACTGTGCAGAGCAGGTCAAATCAATCTCATAACACAGTTTTACTTCTTCTTTGTAACATTAGGTAAATTAATCCTTGTGCAATTAATTAATGTCTCTCTTATGTATATGAGCTATGAAGTTGGGTATAATATCTGCCTTGTTCACTGCAGTATTCTCCATTTAGGACTTGGCATACAGTAGGCACTCAACAAACATTTGTTGAATCAATGAGTGAACCTCCCAGAATTCACATGGTCAATATACGGCAGAACCAGGACTCAAACCCAGTTTGACTAATATCAAAGTTTATGCTTTTAATCACTGTATTCTACTATTGTCCTCTATGCCACCACCATGATAATGTCTTAAAGACATTAAGAGCTTCAGCACAAATTTACTGTATACAGAATGAATCTGTATGTTCTTTTTAATAGAATGTTGGGCAGCAGCTGCCTCTCAAAGTGACTCTATTGCTTTTTACCTGTTCTCATATGTGATTCTACTGAAGTGAGCTGGGAAAAGAGCTAGTGATAAAATCAAGAGGTCTAAAATAATTATTCTTAGTCAAAAGAAGACATTAAAATTATTATTAGCCAAAAGAAGATAGATTAAAAAGAGTGGAATTTTAATTGGATAACCTAGAAGCAGTGGATAAATTCCTAGACACATATAACCTATCAAGATTGAATCATAGAGAAGTAGACAGTCTGAAGAGACCAGTAATGAGTAAGAACATTGAACCAGTAAGAAAAAAGCAAAAAACAAAAAACAAAAAAGACACAACTCTCTCATCAAAGAAAAGCACAGGGTCGGGCATGGTGGCTCACTCCTGTAATCCCAGCACTTTGGGAGGCTGAGCAAGTTCAACACCAGCCTCTGGAACATAATGAGACCCCTTCCCAATAAGGGTAATTGGTGGCTGTCCTGGTTACTTGGGAGGCTGAGACAGTAAAAACATTTGAGCTCAGGAGTTCGAGGCTGCAGTGAACTATGACCATGCCACTGTACTCCAGCCAGGGTGACAGAGTGAGACCCTCTCTCTTAAAAAAAAAATAAAAAGCTCAAGACCTGATGGATTCACTGCTGAATTTTATCAGACATTTAAAAAAGAACTATTACTGACTTTTCTCAAACTCTTTCTGATAGTTGAAGAGGAGGAAACACTTCTTAAATCTTTTTACAAGGCCAGCATTACCTTGATATCAAAGCCAAAAAAAGACATTACAAGAAAAGAAAATTACAGGCCACTATTCTTGATGAACATAGATGCAAAAATACTCCATAAAATGTTAGCAAATGGAATTAAACACCACATTAAAAGGATCGTCCACTATAATCAAGTAGGATTTATCATTGGCATGCAGAAGGGGTTCAACATACACAAACCAATAAATGGGATATATCAAATTAACAGAATGGAAGACAAAAATTATATGACCATTTCACTGAATAACTAAAAAGCATTTGACAAAATTCAACGTTCTTTCATGATAAAAAAAAAAATGCATACCAGCTACTCTGTGCATGTTGCCTATGGAGTAGCCGTGTTTGCAAGAAGTAGTAATTTGAAAAAGAAAGAAAGAAAAACTCTTACCAAACTAGGTACAGAAGGAATGTACCTCAATAATATAAAGAAGCTCACACCTAACATTTTGTGCAACAGTAAAAAATGGAAAGCCTTTTCTCTAAGATCTGCAATAAGACAAAGATGCCGACTTCTTGCCATATGCAACATAGTATTGGAAATCTTTGCCAGAGTTATGAGACAAAAGGAAGAAGTAAAAAGTAAGATAAATAATCATTGGTGAGAAAACGATCTTATATATAGAAAATCTTACAGATTTTACCAAAAAACTGTTACAGCTAATAAACAAACTCGGTAAAGTTGCATGATACAAAATCAACACACAACACTCAGTAGCATTTCTATACACTAATAGTGAACTATCTGAAAAAGAAATCAAGGGAATAATCCCGTCTACAATAGCTACAAAAAAAGAGAAGTTACTTAGGAATAAATTTAACCAAGGAGGTGAAAGATATGTACACTGAAATTTATGAAGCAATGATGAAAGAAATTGAAAAAGGCACAAATAAATGGAAAGATATCCTATGTTCATGGATTAGAATAATTAATATTGTTAAAATGTCCATACTATCCAAAGCAACCTACAGATTCGATGCAATCTCTATCAAAATTCCAATGTTTGAAGCTTGGTCTAGGAGGATCTATTGTATTCTCTCAAAGGATGATGTATAAGGGCACTTGATAGACAAGTGGCTTGAACAAAAATATAAGACAAAATCAATAATTTACCTCCCACAAAACATGCAGGGAGATAACTTGAACTTAACTATATTCCACTCTGCTTTTCTTTAGATTGTATGCCTTGTAAAAGTCAATTTTTCGAAAAGTCATTCTTTCTTTCAAAGCATATTGTTTGCAGTCTTGAATGGTGGAAAATAAGAGCAGAGAAGAAAGTTCTATGTTGAACCTGATATTTTAACACCAAAAGTTATTTTTACTTTGAACAAATACAAAAATAATGCATAAGTTTATTCCATCCTGATTTGCCCCCCAGCTGGCTGACTTCATTGGTTCATAAATTGCCCATGATCATTGAATTGACGTAAAGCCTTGAGCAGATGAATTTTATGGTCAAGATTTGCTGAAAAATATTTTTTTTCTTTTCTTGAGAAATATTGCTCCCTCAAAGAAAGGGAGTATTAACTCTGGGGTATTGACTTCCTGCTGAAGGGGACTTGGAGAACATTTTCTTTCCACAGCCAAAAAATAATAAATAAATCAAGGCTTGAATCCTTTCAACAAATTCAAAGCAACTCCAGTTAGGCACTACAAATATTTAAGGGTACACACAACACTTTAAAAGTAAAATGTATCTACTCTGGCAGCTGGTAAGTGGTTATTTTGCATTGCAAATTTGCCACAAAGCTTGTTACTTACCTATGTGCTGGAAGACGCCACCCTGCAATCTCAGAACGATGCCCCTGGGTTCTGTCTGTGGACACAGTGGTGGGTCTGCATGGAAGAGCCCTCTCTCATACTGTTGCAGGATCCACAAAGACTTTCAGCCCCCTAAAGAGGCAGGAGCCCAGTGAGAGTAAACCCACAAGGCAAGTCATGCCAATAAATCCAGCCAAGTGGAAACCACTAGACATACAGGAAGATCACGGACAAGTCTGATTCCCATAAAATGGAATGTAAATAATTTCCCTTTCTCTTCCACAATTTATTTTTCAGGCAAGGGAATTTAATATATAATAGGGACTTGGCTGATCTCAAAGGCAGGCTATTTATAGACTCTCATTGACAAGCTATTAGTCTTAAAGATAAATCTCTCCTCTCATCCTCAACACAACTCATTGACTTGCCCTCCCTCTCTTCCCTCCTCTCTTTCTTCTCTTCTTCTTACAAAGTAAAACAAAAGAGAGGTCTTAACTGCTGATCATAACTGGTTATTCAGCCAGGAGAGTTATTTTCCACAGTCATGCAACCTAGAGACACTAATGAATCAATTTTCTGTCTTGGAGGTTACTGCTTGTATTACTTTATTTTCCTTCATGGCTTATGTTTCCTATACAGGATCCTTAGGTACCTCCCCAAAGCATCATATTCCTCCAGGCTGTGCTGGCTCTTTGGGTAGCACTGTATGTACTTTCCTCCTATCTGATTTTGCACAGGATGGCTTTGGCTCTGGGACATTGTCACCTCTCTCTCCCTGGGACAGAGCAATGAGGCAAGACAGACTGGGAGACCCCAGGGAAGTGAGGTGGAGGAACGGGCACCCCAGGTAGCAAGGGTGATGAGAGTCAAGAGGAGACCCACCATTTCCCATTGTCTCACCTCCCTAGGACATGCTCACTTTATTTTGTGTCAACTGACACACATTGAGTACCTGCCTTGTGCTAGTCGGCATGAGAATAAAAAGTGAGTAGGGCAGAGTCTCCACCCATGGGATGATTCTTGGGAGGCCGCATAGGTAAGCAAGCATTCCCAGCATGCAAGGATCCTCTTTGTATGGTGACTTTGTCCAAAGTAGGTACAAAAAAGTGCTGTTGGGGCCACGAAAGAGCAATTTACATTTTCCTGAGTTCCAGGGAAGGTCAGATCCAGTTGTCACAAACAACTACCATGGTCTTGTCTATGTCACCGTGTGGACATACTTAGAGGCTCCACACACACACGTTGCTTTGTACAAGAGCAAAATGCAGATAATGAAGGCAATAGCCAACTCTCAGTTATTGGTGGCTTCCTTTCTCCAGCTGTTGGACTAATTCTTACTGCTGACAGCAAGAAGCCAGGAGGCATCTGGGGCTGGTCTCCTTCAGTAGAATGACTGTGTGTGTGACGGGGGGGGGTAGCGGAGGGGGCTGCTTTCATAACAAGGTCAGATGGAATTCACATTGGATGTTGGCTTGGATTTTGGGGGAAAATTGTGTGGGCAATAGAATAAGGAGCACAGGCTCGGGAATCAGGACTTGGATTTGAATCATAGTCCCACCACTTTCTAACTTTGTGATTCTGGGAAAATAAATTCTTTGGCCCCAGTTTCCTCATCTGTAAAATGGGCGTAACTGGCCAGGCGTGGTGGCTCACACCTGTAATCCCAGTACTTTGGGAGGCCGAGGCAGGTGGATCACTTGAGGTCAGGAGTTCAAAGCCAGCCTGGCCAACATGGTGAAACCCCGTCTCTACTAAAAATACAACAAGTAGCCAGGCATAATGTTGTGAGCCTGTAATCCCAGCTACTCAGGAGCTTGAGAGGAATCACTTGAACCCAGGGGGCAGAGGTTGCAGTGAGCCAATATTGCACCATTGCACTCCTGCCTGGACAACAGGGCAAGACTCCGTCTCAAAAAATAAAAAATAAAATAAAATGGGCATAATGATTTTGTTTGCCTCATTGAGTTGTTGTAAGAGTTAAAGGAGTAGGATAGGTATAGTGGCTTGTGCCTATAATCTCAGCACTTTGGGAGGCCCAGATGAGAGGCTCACTTGAGGCCAGGAGTTCCAGACCAGCCTGGGCACCATAGTGAGACCCTGTCTCTATAAAAATTTAAAAAATCTAGCCAGATATGGTGGCACCAGCCTGTAGTTCTAGCCACTTGAGAGGTTGAGGTGGGAGGATTGCTTGAGCCCAGGAAGTTGAGGCTGCAGTGAGCCACGATCGCACCACTGCACTCCAGCCTGGGTGTTAGAAGGAGACTTCCTGTTGGGGGAAAAAAAAAGTGCTAGAGGAGATTCATGTACTTAGTAAACATTAGTGATTATGATCTTTGCTGTTCTTTTGTTTAATTTTTATCTACATATTGTGTTTATGAGGTTCAGGAAGTCCAGGCTCAGTCACAGGCTCTGGTGTGGGGCAGAGTGGCTGCAGTGTTGTTCACACACCGAACGTGCAGGACCAGGGCCATCCTAGGTACAGCCCCTCACCACATGGTATGATTTGAAGCCATAATGTCCAGCTGCCCTCAAATGCCTCTTCTAAAATCCTACTGTGTTAACCTTTTTTTTTTTTGAGATGGAATTTCACTCTTGTTACCCAGGCTGGAGTGCAATGGTGCCATCTTAGCTCACTGCAACTTCTGCCTCCCAGGTTCAAGCGATTCTCCTGCCTCAGCCTCCCAAGTAGCTGGGATTACAGGCATGCACCACCATGCCTGGCTAATTTTTGTGTTTTTAGTAGAGATGGGGTTTCACCATGTTGGCCAGGCTGGTCTCAAACTCCTGACCTCAGGTGATCCACCTGCCTTGGCCTCCCAAAGTGCTGGGATTACAGGCATAAGCCACTGTGCCCAGCCCCGCATTAACCTTTTAAGTCCCAACCACTGTGTAGTGGTAAAATGTCAACATGCTGTTGTCTGGGGAAAGGCAATGCATTTACCCTTTTCTACCTTAATGCATCCTCAAGCACTTGGTACAGCTGGGACAACCCCTTTTGGCTTGGTAAGGGAGAAGTGGGACCAGGCATGAGCTGTCAGGCATGGGGAAACCAGTCAGGAGCCCTGAGGATCCTGGGACGGGAGGATGGTCTCCTGTATAGGATGTATAGGATGTCTCCTGTATAGGAGACAGTGTGGGGGTGAAGCATGTGGAGTTAGAGGCTGGGACATAAGGCCTGGTGCATAGTAGGTCCTCAATAAATATTTGCCATTAAATGACAGGGCCTGGAAAGAGGGAGCTGGGCAGTGGCAGGCGTGGCTTATCACCAGTGTGTCCAGGGCTGGCCCAGCCCAGCCAAAGTCAAGGTGCCTCCCTGGCCAGGAAGGCAGATGGTAGGCTTTCTCGGCCCATTCTGAGGCCCGGAGGACGCCTTTGTCCCTGCATCAAGAACCCCTAATTCAGCCATTTCTGGGAATCAAGGCTTCCCCTAAGTGGCTTCTTCTATGACTGGGCAAGACAGTCAATTACTGGCCTACTGAGAGGAAGGGAAAGCTTTCCATGCCTGCTCTTGGCAATAGCAAGGTTGGTGACGTTAGGCTTCGGCAACTTGGGACTTAATCCTTTCTGCTAAGTATCTGCAATACTGAGAGGCTGGGAAGCTTACATGAAATAATAAAACCCAGCCCTAGCCGAGGGCCAGGGCTATACAGACCCTCCCAAGGGGTGCGGCCGCTACTTTCACCATCCTTAAAATGATGCACGTTGCTGCCATCTAGTGTGCACCAGCAGAACTTCTTCGTTTTTAAAATTAGAATCGCAGTTCATAGGCTGGGCGCAGCGACTCATGCCTGTAATCCCAGCACTTTGGGAGGCTAAGGTGGGAGGGTTGCTTGAGGCCAGAAGTTCGAGACCAGCCTGGAGAGCACAGCAAGACCCCTCCACTCCCTTCCTATCTCTACAAAAAGTTTAAAAAGTTAGCTAAGCGTGGTGGCTCACACCTGTCATTCGAGCACTTTGGGAGGCTGAGGTGGGAGGATGGCTTGAGCCCAGGAGTTTGAGACCAACCTGGGCAACATAGTGAGACTCCATTCCATCTCTATAAAAACAATAATTATAATTCGTTTGTTGATTTACTGAGTTCTAATCTTCTGTTCTTGGTCTAAGGTGACCTAGTTCAAATCATGAGCAGTAAGCGTTATTATCACACCTCTCAGTTTGATATGATAGGTTCAGGCACCAAGAGTAAAACGTCCCGTTTTCTAGGCCCAGTGCTGCCTCTTACTGTGAGGGCAGTGGGGAAGTCACGGAGCGTCCTGATGTGGTTTTCCTCATGTGTAAAACGGACTCGCCATCCCGTTCCAGCCCATGGTCAAGTATCGCGAGAATTGCAGTTTCACACATTCATTCATCCAGCACAAGGGTACCAGGCACAGGAGCCCTGGGTGAGTAAGGAAGCCAGGGCTCCTGCCATGGGGGAAATGGCATTCTATGGAGGAAAATAGAGATCACACACTCACACACACACGTGCACATGCATGAACACACACACACACAATGGACAAAGCGTGGAGCCCTCACAGTGACTGATAGAAGTCCTACCTCCTCCATTCCTTGCTTCCAATCGCTCTCCTTTCATAATAGGCCAGTTCTTTCCTAAAACACAAATCTGAGCCTCTTACCACTTGCAGAGAGACTTTCCTCCGTGTCAATATCATAAGGTTCAATTTGCTCTGTCACGGAAGCTACAGGAATCACACCAGCCAGCTTCCTCAAGCTACTTATGGTTTTCTGATACAACAACAGGTAACTTTTACCACGTGCCAGGTATTTTGCTCAGTGCTTTATATATCAATTTGCACATTCATCTTAAGAATGATATTGTGTTATTACCCTCCCCCATTTATCTACAGGGAAACTGAGGCAGAGAGAAGTAAAGGAATATATCTAAGGTCACACAGCTAGTACATAGCAGCTTGGAACTGAAACCCAGGTCTCTGACTACGGAGCCCGTGCCCTTGCCCACTTGGCCACACTGCCATGTGCTGCTTCCTCCCTGGCAATGCTGCACCTTCCTTCCCTTGGTATCTGGTGGGTCGGCCTTTTCATGGCCTCCTGGTGAAATCTCACCAATTGCAGATGAGCTGACTCAAGCATCCTGCTCAGGAGACTGCTCCTGACACCCACGTGATACAACTGCTTTCCCACTGCCAACGCGGGAAGCCTCATTCAAAGCTGTCATGCTTGTCATGCACGATAGAGGTTGTATACATGTTTGTCTCCCTGTGCACATGGCAAGGGCCTTGGTAAACATCTGCAGCCGTCTGAACTAAATAAAGGTTTGTTGAATCGTAGTAAATGAAACAGCACAAGAGAAAGTGCTCTGTAAACTATAAAACATCAGAGAAACATGAGCCAGCAGATTCTTTGAAAAGTTCTTCATAAAATGTAAACCGATTTAGAGGATGAAGTATTCATTTATGCTCAAGTGTTTTCTTCTTTGTGATTTTAGGCCACTTTCTCTGCTAACTAATAATGCTTCTACCTTTTCTTTTTAATTTAATTTAATTTTAAGTTCTGGGATACATGTGCAGGATGTGTAGTTACATAGGTAAACATATGCCACGATGGTTTGCTGCACCTATCAACCCATCATCTAGGTATTAAGCCCAGCATGCATTAGCTATTTTTCTGAATGCTCTCCCCTCCCCAGCCTCCCCCGACAGGCCCCAGTGTGTGTTGTTCCCCTCACTGTCCGTGTGTTTTCATTGTTCAGTTCTCACTTATAAGTGAAAACAAGTGGTGTTTGGTTTTCTGTTCCTGCATTAGTTTGCTGAGGATAATGGCTTCCAGCTTCATCCGTGTCCCTGCAAAAGACATGATCTCATTCTTTTTTATGGCTACATAGTATTCCATGGTGTATATGTACCACGTTTTCTTTATCTAGTCCATCATGGATGGGCATTTGGGTTGATTCTATGTCTTTGCTACTGTGAATAGTGCTGCAAGGAACATACATGTGCATGTGTCTTTATAATAGAATGATTTATATTCCTTTGGGTATATGCCCAGTAATGGGACTGCTGGGTCAAATGGTATTTCTGGTTCTAAATCTTTGAGGACTCATCACACTGTCTTCCACAATGGTTGAACTTGCCTTTTCAACCAAGGGTCACTATATGGGAGAATGTTCCTGTTATTGACTGAGAGATTTGGAACTACCACTACACACACTTTGTACAAAAGCAAGCATTTCTCTCCTTAAAGACCTTTAAAACGCATCAGTGAAGTGACTCCTACTGGGGGCAAATCTCTCCGGGTAATGGAACCTGGCCTAGCAGTCAAACCCTTGATTCTGGCTGGGGCTCTGTCCCTCACTGGCTGTTCCCTATTGGCCTTCTCAATGGTACAAAACAGCCACCAAATGATTTCTGAGGTCTCTCCCAATCCTAGGATTCTCAGATTCACATCTTGGCTCTGCAGCCTCATTCCTTGGAGCCACTTAATTGATTTTGGAAATCAGTTTCCATGCCTTAAATTGGACCTGGACTAACCCAGCAGAAATCTGTGAGTGCTATAGAGAAATATGAATATAAATTGCTCATGCAATTTAAAATCAAATAAATGCAGAGAACAAAGGGGTATTATGTTGCCCAGAGGTAAGTTAAAAAGAAGAGCCTAGTGATGGCCGATTCTCTCTTTTTGGTAGATGAGTTAGGTAGGTGGAGCATGAAATGTTTTTTTCTTTGGGGTAATGAATTGAGATTTATACAATCAATAACATTGGAGACTATCTTCCTTGTTCTCTGCCTTCGTCCTTTTTTTGGTCACCACCTGCTTTCGTTTCTGGACAGAGCTAGCTCATTGCTCTTCTGATTCTCCTGAACAAAAATTCTACACTCAAAACCTTCAAGCTTAAGGCCCTCCTGTGGCATTCTTTTAGTTGCTAGTGAAAATTTTTTTATATGAGATAATTTGTAGTCAGGGAGTAAATATAACATTTCAAATCCAAAATTTAAAAACATAATATATGCTTCAAAGAGGTTGAACAGTAGTCAAAAACAATCTTAAAAGTCTAGGCAAAGATAGTTTCAATGGCAGGTTCTACCAGATAGTCCAGAAAAAATAATTCCAGTTTTACACAAACTATTCTTGAGTACAGCAAGAGAGGAAACACTCCTCACCTCAATTTGAGGCTTCCAAAATCTTGATACCAAAACCTACCAAGGATAGTAGGAGACAGGAAAATTACTGGCCGACAACACTTAGGATCACAGATGCAAAAATTCTAGGCAATATATTGGCAAACCAAATCCAGCAACATCTCAAAGGGATGATCATAACCAAGTTTGTGTATTCCAGGAATGCAAGGCTAGCGTAACTGTGAGCATCAGTTAATGTAATTTTCTAAAGTATTTGATAAAGGGAGAAAAATTGTGTGATTATTTCAATAGATATAGACAAATATTTAATAAAATTCAATATCACATATGATTTTTAATAAAATCCTTCTCAAACTAAGATAATTCCCTTGACATAACTATACCTAAAAATAAACAAAACAAAACATAAATTCTGCCACAGATGTCATTCTTAATGGTGGAAAGGTGAAATTTCTTTTTAGATGAATAATGATGGAAGCGTCCTAACAATCTTTTTTCTTTTCTTTTCCTTCTTTCTTCCTTTCTTCCTTCCTTCTTTCTTTCTTTCTTTCTTTCTTTCTTTCTTTCTTTCTTTCTTTCTTTTTTTTTTTTTGAATGGGTCTCACTCTGTTGCCCAGGCTGGAGTGCAGTGGTGTGATCTTGGCTCACTGCAACCTCTGGGCTCAAGCAATCCTCCCACCTCAGCCTCCAGAGTTGCTGGGACAACCAGGCGTGCACCATCACACCTGGCTAATTTTGTCTTTTTTGTAGAGATGGGCTTTCCCCATGTTGCCTAGACTGGTCTTGAACTCCTGAGCTCAAGCAATCCTCCCACCTTGGCCTCCCAAAGAGCTGGGATTACAGGCTTGTGCCTGGCCAAGATCTCTAATAGTCATCATAATGGAGGTCTTGGAAAGTACACTAGGGCAAGAAAAATAAAAGTATAAGGATTGTAAAGAAGCAAAATTGTTATTATTTGTAGATGTCATGATGGATGTATGGGAAATGGAAACAAATTTATATAAAACTTATTAGATTTAATAAAAAGTTTATCAGGATTATGGATATAATACCAATATCAGAAAATCTATTGTCTTTGTGTATACTGGCAACAAATATTTGGAAAATGAAATGAAAGAGATCCCTTTTCTTTTGCTGTGAATCTAAAACCACGCTAAAAAAATAAAGTTTATGAATTTAAAAAAGATACCAGAATAGCACTAAAAAACGTTTAAAAAGTCAAATAAATAGAAACAGAAAGTCTAAGAGTCTAATAGTGGTTATTAGGGGTACAGAGGAAAAGAAGTTGGGGAGAAGTAGGTCCAAGGCTACAAATTCGCAGTTTGGTGGAATGAATATGTCTAGAGAACTAGCATGAAGAATGAGGATGTAGTTAACAATACTGTGTGGGACACTGAACATTTGCCAAGAGAGTAGGCTTTAGGTGCTCTTTCTTTCTCTCTCACACACAGTAACAATGGAAGGTGATGAATAAGATAATTGTCTGGCCTGTAAACAGTCCTTTCACTATGAATATGTATATCAAACTATGTTGTACACCTTAAATAGATAAAATAAAAATAATTTTAAAATACCATTACATGAGTTAACAGAAGTAGATATATAAAGTTTCCTTATAAAAGATAAGGAAAAGGTTTCCTAAGTCCTAGAAGCTTTCTCCATTCTGTTGTTGCTTTTCTGTGCATTAGAAAATGTTTTAATTTACTTTATATGTAAAAGAATAGCACAAAGGTTCTAAAAATTATAAGCCTTTTAAAATTCTTTATTGGCCGATATGAAATAAGTCCTAAATAAATGGAGAAACATACTATGTTCATGGATTAGAACATACTATCTCCAAATTGACTTAAACACTCAAAGCAATCCCAAAAGTGTTTGTGTGTGTGTGTGTTTGTGACTTCATAAGCAGATTGTAAACTTATGTGGAAACATAAAGGACCAAGTACAGCCAAAGAAAAGAAACCAGCCTAGGAAGGCTAGGCCTATAAGCTATCAAGATACGGTATAAAAATACAATAATTAAGATTGTGTAGTATGGATGCAGAAATTTTAAAAAATAGAACAACGGCACAGAATGGGGTTCTAAAACCAGATCTACACAGATATTGTCACTGGACATAAACACAGTTGAGATTGCAGATGAGAGGGGAAAGAACTGATATTTGAATAAATGTTGCAAAAACAAGCGGTTAGCCAACTGGAAAAAAATAGAATTGGATCCTACCACAACCCATCCTCAACATTCAATTCCAGGTGGATTAAAAAACCTAAATATGAAAGCAAAAGTATAACACATTTATAAAAGAACATTTTCATGACTTTGAAATAGCAAAATATTTCTCTAGATAAAAATTGTAAGATGATATTTGTGAAGTAATAATTGACGAAGGACACATACGTAGAATATTTAAAGAAATCTTATCAATGCATAAGAGAAAAGAACCCAATAAAAACTGTGTTAAAAGATGTGAACAAATATTGCACAGAAGAAGGAAAACTCAATGGCTACAAAATATATTAAGAAATAAATGGTCGGTCTCATTAGTAATCATAAAAATGCATATTAAAGCTATAGTCAATACCATTACACATATACCAGATTTGAAAATTTTAAACAACTGACAATATTATGTGTTGACAAGAATATGAACAACTAGAACTATTGTAAACTGGGGGTGGGAGTAAATATTGCTATAATACTTTGGAAAACAATTGGTACTACTTTACAATGTTGAGCATGTACACATGCTATGACCTAAGAATTTCACTTGTATGGATGCTGTGTCAATTTCTTTTTTCTTTTCTTTTCTTTTTCTTTCTTTTCTTTTCTTTTCTTTTCTTTTCTTTTTTTTTTTGAGATGGAGTATTGCTCTGTTGCCCAAGTTGGAGTGCAGTGGCGTGACCTTGGCTCACTGCAACGTCTGCCTCCTGGGTTAAGCAATTCTCATGCCTCAACCTCCCTAGTAGGTGGGATTACAGGAGCCCACCACCATGTCTGGCTAATTTTTGTATTTTTAGTAGAGATGACGTTTCGCCATGTTGGCCAGGCTGGTCTTGAACTCCTGACCTCAAGTGATCCACCTGCCTTGACCTCCCAAAGTGCTGGGATTACAGGTCTGAGCCACTGTGCCTGGCCAATATTGTGTTAGTCTCTATTGCCCTGTAACAAATCACCACAAATTCAGCAACTTAAAATATCACTCAGTTTTTATCTTACAATCCTATAGGTCAGAAGTCTAGATGGGCTTAACTGGCTTCTCTGCTTAAGCTCTCACAAAGCCTAAGTCAAGATGTTAGCTGGACTGGGCTGGGCTTTTATCTGAAGCTTTGTGGACAAATTCATTCCGAGCTCATTTAGCTCATTGGCAGGATTTAGTTCCTTGTGGGTGTAGGACTGAGGTCTCTATTTCATTGATTTGCCATCAGTTTCTATGTATGTGTGATGCGTGGTGTGTGTGTGTGTGTGCTTGTGTGCGTGCGTATGTGTGGTCATTCCCTGATCCTAGCGGCCTCTCTTTGGTCAGCAACAGTACATTAATCCTTCTCATGCTTTGGATCTCTCTGACTTCTCATTCAGTGACTAGCAAACCCTATGATTCATGTTATAAGTAGGAAGTAAAACATTGGTCATCAAGGAAATAGAGACTGAAACATCTGGAAAAGAGAAGGAAGCCAGGGGCTAGTTCAAAGAAGCCAACCAGGGGGTTTTCACAAGAGGATGGTCTTGAAGAAAGGATCTCTACTTTCGTCTCAGAGAGATGCCTTTCCCTCTACTCTATAATGGCATCCTGGTGATCAGCCAGTGTTCTCCATGGGGTCTAATGAATGCCAATACGTAGTGAAGTAAATACAGTTTTACAGTTCCAAGGGACAAGGGTAAGACAATTAGATGCAAGAATATTGCAGCAAAAGGATTTAGATGAGATTTGCTTTACCTATGAGTTTTAAAGATCGGTATCACTGGCAATAGTTGTAATAAATCTGTAGACGGTCTATTGGCATTACCATGTTTGTCAATGCAAACCCAAGACACCCTCGTCTTCATCTTCTTGTACCTAGTGTGAGGCTAAGAGACCACAAATGTCTCCTTATAGGAAATTCCCGTTTGGAATTCCCTTGAAAAACCGCATTCCCATAAAAGCTAAACAAATGGGGTTGAAGCGGAGGAGAACCCATGCATATCAAATTACTTTCCACGTTCACTTGATCAGTGCTAATTTCTTTTGGCCCTAAGCTCTCTTCTCACATCTGATTTAAATGTTTAAACTATGTTTCTGCTTTGGAGAGCTAGGAGATGTTGGAGTGTGCCCATTGAAAGTTGGAATGTCCTTTGTTCTTGGAGATGGTACTTTAGGATGGTCCTGCCAGAAATTTGGAAGAAAGGCCTTTGGACCATTTGGTGAGATAGAATCCATGCAGCCGTGTCCTAGTCCAATCAGCTTTCCATGTAAAGGATTTTATTATTGTTTTAATGGAAAGAATGTGTTCTTTGAAAAGTGCATCATGTGAGGAAAATGATAAACATTGAGTAAGAAAAATTTAAATTCATTTAAATTAAAGACTTTATCATTTAAGTCCCTCCTTCCTCCCAAGACACGGGTCATGCCTCATGCATTTTGCAGCTCCAGTGCCTGGCATGGTACTCAGCCATAGCCTCTAGCAGGGACTCACTGAATCTTGTTGAATGAGACAAATGTGAGAGCAAGTGTCCAGGCTTTGATTATCGGTTTGGCCCAACCACACTTTCAGAATTCCTGAATGAAGAGACTTTTTATTTAGCTTGCTAATTTGTGAATTTTGAGTGGGAAAAAGTAATGAAGGCACAAAGCAATAAAGTCATAAATAACCTTAGGCTTGAGTTGGTTGAGATTAAGACCTTAAAGACTCAAGATTGTGTTGGCATCTGAAATGAAAAACTGAGTTATGTTAATTAACGTGAAATAGCACATCAAACATATCATTAAAGTGAAATGTACATACTATATAATAGGTGAGTTTGGACAGCTGTAAAGGTAATTAAAAGAGATGTCTTGCATCACTAGGCTTCAAACACCTGCATTAGATCTGAAGGAGGTACTAGGAGCACCTCCCATGATGGCTGTAGAAACAAATTTTTGTGTCACAGGTATAGAAAAAAAACAGTATCTGTTCATGGAAGACACTCCTTGTGTTTCCCAACCACAGGTTGCCTTAAAATAAAACCACAAGAACAAGGATTTAAAGCAATGTGCAGCCAGTGAGGAATATATTTTTTCCTTTTTCGTTTTTGTTTAGCTGTTCATTAAATCGAATAATTCTGAAGCCTGTCTTCCTACACTCCAGGCATACCATTTGGGGGCAGGCAGGCATAGATATATGCCTCGGAAGCACAGGAGGTTAAGAGCCTGGATCATTTTTCCTGATGAGGGTTGCAGCTCTTCCTGGGTTGCGAGAACTTCCTTGGCTTCTGAAACATTGAAGTGCCCTGAGAATCAACATCTTTGCTACCTCACAAACCCATCAGTCCAATATCCAATTGCATCAGCAAGTGGACTTCTTACTGTGTGTAGGTAGCAACTATTCCTTCCCTTCCCTTCCCTTCCTTTCTTCCTTCATTCTCTCTTTCCTTTTCCTTTGTCTTTTAATTCCTTCTTCTGCTCTTGTCTTGATTTATAAAGACACGAGTGTTGTGGTTGAAGCTTCTGTGGCCCTCACATTTGATTGTCCAAGAATTTGCTAAAAACCCCATAGTAGCCTAGAAAATCATCAATCATCTTTTGGATGACATGTGTCAGGCCACTGTTCCCTCTTTTACTGGAAAAGAGGCTTCCAGCCAGCCAAAGGGTCAGGGAGCAAAGCAGCGTGACTATGGCATACAATTGCCTTCCAATCTTAAGAGAAATGCCATGTGCCACAGAGGCAGTAGGAGACTGTGGCTTTCCAGCTAAACAGAGCTGGTGTAAGATCTTGTCTCATCTGTGCATTCGCTTAATAAACACTCAAATGCATACTGTCAACTTAAAAATCACCCAATCTATACATTTGGAAAGGAGACCTTATTTATTATAAAGGGTTATAGCCTGCAAGATGGCCATCTTGACTGGTTGGGAAGCACAACCTAATATGCTATTCAGTGGAAATAGCGTATTAGACTGAAAAATAGCATTATCAACCCAAAGACAAGTACTTGGAAAAAGTGAAACAGGAATTTATGTTGAATGGGTTGGTCAAGTATATATATTCAATAGATTACAGGAAAAGCTAAGCATTATCACAGAGCAAGGGCACATGCATGATAAGCAAACATGCATGTTACATGTATTCCATGTTCACTTTGGGGTGGGGACTTAACATTTAAGTGTATTCAAGTTAGACCCTATTCATCAAAAGGTGAAGCAGGGACACCAAGATCCAATTGCATCAGCGAGTGGACTTCTTACTGTGTATACGTAGTAAACATTTCCCTTCCTCCCTCCCTCCCTCCCTCGCTCCCTCCCTTCCCCTCTCCCTCGCCCCCCCCCCCCCTCCCCCCCCC
>NW_016803312.1:1499617-1542741 GCF_001698545.2 Rhinopithecus bieti
TATATATATATGTATATATATGTATATATGTGTGTGTGTGTGTATATATATATTTATTTATTTTATTTTATTTTTTTTAAAGAGAGAGATGTCATGTATTGTCCTTCAAGGACGTTCACTGGCTCTAGTAAAGTTTTGGGTAGCTGGAACTTTCTGATTGGCAAGTGGTGGCAGTAGGTAAAACTAGTTTCAGAGTCCCAGCAGGTTGTTTCGTAGCCATTAGAAACAACTGGTTTTAATAGGACCCAGCAGGCAGTTTCAGCAGCTGAGCCTGCAGAGAATGACATTCTTGGAGCAACACTTTATGTTATGTGTCAAGAGTGCATTCCCCACGCCCTGGCTTCTCAACTCTGTTTTAGTTGGGCATGACAAGAGTGACCCAATTCATGTAATCAATGTTCACCGAGTGAACACAGATGCTAAACTGTTACAAATCATGTTCTCTTTTCCCTTTGCGGTGGCACACACAGGCTAGCCAGGGTACCACCTTCTCTTACTTCCCCACCCACCATTGACATTAGGACATGACCTTTTACCTCCACCCCACCTGCAGCCGAGGACATGGACTGGCCACCCGTGCAATTAGAGATGTTTTTCCTGTTGATCCCTTTCTAAATGTGTCTTCAGCTCACTCTGACCTCCAGTCAGAGCTGAGTTGGGGGTTCCTCAGGACTCTGTCGGGGAAGTTTTTTCGTTTCTCAGCAAGCCTCCCTGGCCGACTCTGAATTACCAGTCAGTCAGCCCTGATCAATTTTTCTGTCAATTTGATCCCATCTACCTCACACTATCCAACATTTTCTCAAAGTTTCTGGCCTGCTGACGGCCTTCTCTGCTATTTCCCAGCACTATTTATTTTTGTTTCTTTTTATGATCTTTGGTGATTTGAGTGGGAGTTGGGGAAGAGGGAGATGTGAATAGCAATTTCAGGTTGATTCTAAAAGGGGGATTCCAAAAGCGGCAGCCTCATTACAATATGTGCACTCTCATTACTTGGAGGGTAAAGCACTCTTCTGGCTGCACCACGTCTGCTACCATATGTTTGTTAAGAAACCAAGCCCATTCCTCTGAGCATGCCAAGCGTGCTGCCCCAGGGCCTTTGCACCACCCTTCCCACTGCAGGGCTGGCTCCTCCCCCAGGTACTCACACAGCTCATCTCCTCGCCTCACTCAGGTCTCTGCTCACATGTCCCCTCCTGAGAGGGACCATTCCTGTGTCTCATCTTCCCACCATTACCCATGCTTACTTTCCTTGCTTTATTATTTTTTTCTTGGCACTTGTCACTCCTTGACATTGTATTATATATTTATATATTTTCTTTTTGTCTTTCCCCTCAATGTCAATAAACTCCAAGAGGGCAGGCAGGGGCTTTGTTTGGTAACTTCTTTCTCCTCAGCGCCTAGAACAACATTTGGCATGCAGAAGCCCTCAATCAATATTTGCTGAATGTGGCTGGGCATGGTGGCTCATGCCTGTAATCCCAGGGCTTTGGGAGGCCAATGCTTGAGCCCAGCAGTTTGAGACCAGCCTGAGCAACATAGTGAGGCTCTGTCTCTACAAAAAGTAAAAAAATAAAAGTTGTCTGGGTGTGGTGGCATGCACCTGTAGTCGTAGCTACTTGGAGGCTGAGGTGGGAGGATCGCTTGAGGCTAGAAGTTGAGGCTGCTGTGAGCTGTGATCACACCACTGCACTCCAGCCTGGGCAACAGAGCAAGACTCTGTCTCTTTAAAAAATTTGCTGAATGTATGAACTTGATTCCCTTTTCATTTATCATCTGTGATCGCTGAGATGGGTAACTGGTTAAGCTGAGTTAACCACATTCTTCCCTTCCCCTTCTTTAGTGCTGGATTCACAAAACAACTTTCCTGTAATTTTAATACATGTTCATGACTGAATTAAAAATACCTTGCATTTCATCGCATGGCACTCAATCAACCTTCTAGTTAACAAATCAGCCCTCTAAAAAACCTGGAGATGGGTCGAGCATGGTGGCTCACACCTGTATTCCCAGCACTTTGGGAGGCTGAGGCAGGCAGATCACTTGAGGTCAGGAGTTAGAGACCAGCCTGGCCAACATAGTGAAACTCCGTCTCTACTAAAAATAGGCTTGGCATGGTGGCTCACGTCTGTAAGCCCAACACTTTGGGAGGCCGAGGTGGGCAGATCACCTGAGCTCAGGAGTTCAGAGACCAGCCTGGTTAAGATGGTGAAATGCCGTCTCTATTAAAAATACAAAAATCAGCCGGGTATTGTGTGGTGGGTGCCTGTAATCCCAGCTACTCAGGAGGCTGAGGCAGGAGACTTGCTTGAACCCAGGAGGCAGAGATGATGGTAAGCCAAGATCATGCCACTCTGCCTCAGAAGAAAAAAATTAAATAACTAAAAAAAAAAACAACGAAAAAAAACTGGGCATGGTGGGGCACACCTGTAATCCTAGCTACTTGGGAGGCCGAGGCATGAGAATCCTTTGAACCTGGGAGGCGGAGGTTGCAGTGATCTGAGATCATGACATTGCACTCCAGCCTGGGCAGTAGAGTGAGACTCTGTCTCAAAAAAAAAAAAAAAAAAAAAAAAAAAAAAAAAAAAAAAAATGGAGATGTCAGCATGTCAGAAGGCAAAGCCCTGCGGTCAGTGGTCAGGCTTCTTGCTGTCTGCAGTGCCTCTCTGAATACAGGCTTTTGTTTATGAGCACATTGCTCTGATCTACCAGCTGGACAATCCTTCAGAGATAATAAGGTGATACAATAGTTCCCAATGGCTGTGTTTGGTTGGGTCTGTCCTCGGCTGACGTGATTCTACTAATACCAGCAATCACTCCTTGCCATTCTGTTATTTTCCAGTGTGACGAATGGTAAGTGTATGGATGAAGGGAGCTTTACAACAGCAAATGATCATTTCAGCTCTGCTGTGACTACCTCCAGCTGCCTATTCAAGTAGAAACGAACTGCTCAAGGTGGAAAGAATTGCTCCACAGAGAATTTAAGTACCAAGGAGTGTTACAGTGGGAAAGAAGGTTCCAAGGCGGGCTGAGCACACCAGCATACGAAGGCTGACCTTCTGAAACAGCATTTGGGCAACGCCAAGGGTTAGCCATCTTGCTAGCCTTGCGGGTGATCAGCATGTTGGTACTACTGGTACTGGAATTCCTCCAGGGAAGATGCATAAGGCCCCCGGACTCCCCCAGAAAAAAAGCTTGTGAGGAAGGAATGAGGTAACAGAAAAGACAGGAGAAAAAAACAAAAAAGAGGAGAACTTGTTTTGTTGGGAAGTAACAGAGTGTCAGTCACAGCAATAGAACTGTGCTCACAGGTCTCACTACAAGGTCTTCTATCTAGAATACTTAGTAAGCAGGGCAAGAATCTGTTCTTGCTTTGCCATTTGACTTTTGCCGAACGACCTCAAAGTGCTTTGGTGTTGCCCCAACTGCCCTGGACATTGTCAGCTCTTGAGGAGCGTTTCAGGACTTTGAGAGGCTTCCAATTCTAAAGCGAAGCTGTTACCCACGGGCAGACTTAATGAATGTTCTGCTTGCTACTCCCAGAATTCCTCCTTTTTCCATTAGTAATTCAGAGTCCTGAGTTATTGTCAAGAAGCCAGAGACTTCCCTGGCTTCCAGAATGACTAGGATGTTTTACAGAACTCCTCACACCAGCTGCCATGTTGGAGCAGATTATGGATATGGCTGAAGACTAGCTCAAAGGGAACTTCTCATGAAAGCTCTGTTGAAGAACAATCCCTTTTCTCTTTGACCCTTTCATTATTCACCCCCCCGGTTTAGCGCCTCCTGCTGACACCCAAACCAGATGCTCTGATCACGAAGAGGATCACTGATAGGATAATCAGGGAGGGTAGGAGGGATCTTGTAAGTTTTGCCTCCATTTGGCCTTGAAGTTGTCTTTTTTTTTTTTTTTTTTTTTTGAGGTGGAGTCTCACTCTGTGGCCCAGGCTAGAGTGCAGTGGCGCAATCTCGGCTCACTGCAAGCTCTACCTCCCGGGTTCACACCATTCTCCTGCCTCAGCCTCCCGAGTAGCTGGGACTATAGGCGCCCGCCACCACGCCTGGCTAATTTTTTGTATTTTCGATAGAGACGGGGTTTCACTGTGTGAGCCAGGATGGTCTCGATCTCCTGACCTCGTGCTCCGCCCGCCTCGGCCTCCCAAAGTGCTGGGAAGTTGTCTTTTTATGTTCTTCTGTTTCATGCTCAACATATTATGAGACAGATAACACTGTCCGGTTAACACTGAACACTTTCCAGATTTCATTGAACACGTTGGCAACAAAGATATCACCTGACTCTTCCTCGGGCCCCGTGCCCAGTAGTATAATCTCTTAGACAACACAGTGGCCTGCATTCTAGCAAGAGTGTTCATCATCACCAAGGGGCCCTGATTAATAGTAAGAAAATGGAAGATAATATAGGGTTAAAAAAGTGGGCTTGAGGGTCTGAAAAATCCGAGATCCCCTACTGGGTAGCTACATGAACTCTGGCTAATTACCTAGCTTCTGGGAGCTTTGATTTCTTGATCGTTAAATGGGGAGTCTCTCTCATAAGGGTTTCCATGTAAGTCTCTTAGAACCAGGCCTTGCATATTCTACATGCACAATAAATATTTGTGATTTGATGGTTAATACTATTACCATTAATTCTAGAGAGTAATGGGAAGAATGATAACCAAAACAATACTCCAGGTCTTTTCTGGCTGATAGAGTTCCCCCAAATCGAATTCAAGAGTCTCTCCGTGGTGTGTGATTGCAATTATGCAAAGAAGTCTACTGTGCCCCTTCAGTCCATCTTTCATCCAATCACCTGTTAGTATTTAAAAAATGAAAATCTTATCACCTTACTTCCTGTCTTGTCCTCCAAAGTCCTGAAAAAAATGTCTCTTGATCTCCCTATGGGGGATCCTAAGGACATCCTATCTTGGTCCTCCCTAGTTCCATGGTTCTCATTTGCCTTCAAGAGAGACCCCAGTCTCCTTAGCTGGACTCTGGTCAGATGGGATGCGTCAGTTACAGTAGAGCTTGCAGAGGTCAGGCCTCATGATAGTGAGTGAGTTCTCATGAGATCTGATGGCTTTTTGTTTTTGTTTTTTGAGATGAAGCCTTGCTCTGTTGCCAGGCTAGAGTGCAGTGGTGCGATCTTGGCTCACTGTAACCTCTGCCTCTGGGTTCAAATGATTCTCGTGCCTCAGTCTCCTGAGTAGCTGGGACTACAGGTATGCACCATCACACCCAGCTATTATCATTATTATTATTATTATTTTTGTATTTTTAGTAGAGACAGGGTTTCACCCTGTTGGCCAGGCTGGTCTTGAACTCCTCATCTCAAGTGATCTGCCCACCTCAACTTCCGAAAGTGCTGGGATTACAGGCATGAGCCACCGCACCTGGCCAAGATCTGATTTTTTTTTTTAAAGTGTCTGATATTTTTCTGCTTGCACTTCTCTCTCCTGCCTCCATGTAAAGAAGGTGCTTGCTTCTCCTTCAGCTTCTGCCATGATTGTAAGATTCCTGAGGCCTCCTCAGCCATGTGGAACTGAGAGTCAATTAAACCTCTTTCCTTTATGAATTATCCAGTCTTGGATAGTATGTTTATAGCAGTGTGAAAACAGACTAATACAGCACCTATTCCAGGGGTGAAGATTTAATAGGCTCCCCACCTCTTTTTATTTATTTATTTATTTTTTTGAGGTGGGGTCTTTCACCCAGAGTGGAGTGCAGTGGTGTGATCACAGCTCATTTGAGCCTCGAACTCTCCTCCTCAAGTGATCGGCCTGCCTCAGCCTCCTGAGTAGCTGGGACTACAGGCGCACGCTAACATGCCCTTCACACGTATTTTTTGGTTACTTAAGACTTTCCTTAATCTTGTTACAGCCTATATGTTGCCATTCCTGTATTTCTTAAAGTTTTCTCAGAAGTGAAAGAAAACCGCTCGTTTTAGACATTTAAATAGAGGTTTTTCTCAGAGGAACAGTATTGTAAAAATCACAGATAAATAGAAAATGACCAAAGCAGATTGTGCTGCTAGATGATAGAAAAGTATCTGAACGCTAGAGGCCCCTCTCTCCATAGCCTCCAGTGGACCTGCCTGGGGATGGCTGCCAGCTTTGGTGGCTTCTGACTTGGAACAAAAAGTGAGGAGTAGAGGAAATTTGAACTAGCAGATTCTTTGTGGCTTTGCAAATTAAATCTCATACCTCAAGCCTGCCCTGCTGAGGCTCTGGCACAGACATATGAAAAATACTATTTTCTTCTCCCGAATCCTAGTTCCAGTTTAATTTTATTCTATTTCGATCTGGTTCTTGAATTAGCCATGCGATTTTATTCAAATCTTTTTCTCTTATTCCCATCTGGGAAGCAATCTGGGTTGGGTTACTAGTTTTACTCTGCAATATCTACAGAATATGAGCAAGTCATGGAGTCCGCCTGTCCCTCCGAAGGTTATGAGGGATATGGGAATATAAACTCCAGTTACTCGAGTTGCTGTGGCTCAGCTGTGACTTATGCAGGTCTGGCTTCATCCCTCCAGGGACAGGGCTCCTCCCAGCCATGAAGCACTTTCATTATTCACACACAACTAGCCAGGACAAGAGACGAGAGCCCCCGGTGGGGTGTGCTATGCTTCCCACCAAGGGTCGACAACTCGTAAGAAAAGAAATCAGTCCAGGGACGCAGGAGAAGGGTAAAGTTTGCTTTCAAAATGAGATGCGGAACTTTTCACTTGTGTTAGACAATAAAGACTAGAAGGATGAAATGAGAACATGAAGTTTCAGCCTGTTGTCCTGCAGGTGATACAGTAGGGAAGAAGGGGAGAGAAATGGGGCAGGTTCTCCCATGGCCTCCTTGTGGTTAAAGGCTTCCTCGATGGTGAACTCCTGGAAGAGGCATGGCAGAGCTCAGAACATGGCCTGTCTCTCCCCCATCCACATCACAGGGCCTCCATCCACTTCCCCTGCACACACCCACCCCTGGGTACTCTTCATCCGTGGTGCGCTTAGATAGCTTGGGCCACTCTGCAGACCACAGAACGGAGATGAGGGCAGTGGCAGCCCTGGGGAGGATCACCAGACAATTTAATCAGAGAAATCCAGGGGCTACAAGCAGAGGCACGAGCTTGGAGATTGGGGTATTCCCTTGGCCTTGGAACCCCTCTCTCCATGAGGACTGCCTCGGCGGGGAGAAGGGGCAGTTAAGGGCTGAGGGTAGGGCCCTGGCTACCCAGGTTTAAGGGCAGTACTGGGTGTTCCCAAAGTCTCCATTCTCACTTCCTTTGTCTTCCAGTTTCCTTTCCGGAGCTCCCTGGGTTAGAGCCTTCTCAAACTCAGGACAAGGATATGCCCTGACTAACCCAACCAAAGTTTCTTTTCTCACATCCGGTGGCTACATCCTTTAGGATTTTTGCCAAATCCTGTGGCTTTGCACTTGGAAAAAACTGTGTGTAGCGAAGAAAATGTGAGGACCAGATGCGTGGTCAACAAGTGCTGTCTTCTTTTTTCGTTTTTGTTTTTCTTTTTTTCTAATAAAGCATCTCACTCTGTTGCCCAGGCCAAGCAGTCCTCCCATCTCAGCCTCCCAAGTAGCTGGGACTACAGACGCATGCCCCATGCCACCACACCGAGCTGAGTTTTTAATTTTTTGTAGAGATAGGGCATCACTATGTTTCCCAGGCTGGTCTTGAACTCCTTAGCTCAAGTGGTCCTCCCACCTTAGCCTCCCAAAGCGCTGGGATTACAAGCGTGAGCCAGTGCACCTGGCCCTGTCTTCTCATAGAGAGTTTGAAACTAGTCTGGAAGTGGCTTACAACTGTACAAGTTATCAGTGCAATTCAACATGCCTCACAGGTGCCCCAGCTCATTCCAAAGCGAATTACACAGAGAAGGAGATGACATCGCACACATTTTGGGACCCTCACTGAGAGCTTTTTGAGTGGGTTTTACAATCATGAGGCTGAATGACGACAGCCATATTTCCTCCTTGCTAGGAGTGTGGAGAGCCCAAAGGGAAAAGGGGCTTGGGGTGCTGCCCCAGGCACATCTTCGTGTTGGGAATGGTAGAAATTTGTGACCCCTCAGTTTAAAAGCCGCACATCAGATCATGGCCATGTTAGTTTGCCGCCCTGGAATTCTACTTGAGGTTTTGGCAGAGTCTTTTTAGCTGGCTGTGACATAACCACAAATTGGGAGGAAATTAATGCATTTCACATGTTATTGGCAACGCTGGACCCACCCACAGCAGTGAAATGACTCCGGAAATTCCTTAGCTGACTCCTTACTGCTTTTCTTTTCTCTACAAAGAGACGCAGCTCAGAGGTCTTTGTCGATGTTCGAGTGGAGGAGCAGGAACACCTGTTCATCGCTAGTGGCTTGAAACTCTGGAGGGAAAAAAGCTCAAAATCTGACAGTGGCATTCTTGTCAATTTAGGGATAGACAATGTGCGATTTTGGACCTCTGGGGAACGGAACTCTCTCACCATCCTGCACCCTGTTTTGCTATGAACCCGTGCAAACTCCTAGGAGGTGCACAGAGTTTGAAATGAAATCCAATTAACCTTTAACAGTGTTTCAGCTGGAAGGCTGGGAAGCACATTTGTTTCACCTAATTCTGCAGTTGTCATGATGCTAATAGATGTTCGCACATTGAGAGACCTAATAGTCATTGCATTTTTATAGCCCGGCAATTAACTTCTCCATTTTTATAGCAGCCTGGGAGGCTGGAATCTTGCAGGCAGGGTTTTCTGTCTCGGCTTCCCTTTCTTCTGGGCTGTGGTGTGTGTTTGTTCTGCAGGGGCCTGCAAAGCCCACCCCCTCATATTCTTTCCTCAGTGAGACAGAGCAAAATAACAATTAAGTGTCAGGAAGAAGAAAGGAGGTTTCAAAATATTACGATCACTTTTCTATATGAAATACATTTCTATGGAAGTTGTGGAACCTCTTTTGTGCCAGTAATTTTAAAATATACATTTCTGGGAGATTGGGTTATGCTGGTTATACATTGCTGTCTAGCAAATTACCCTAAAACTCTAGTGGCTTGAAACAACAATATTTGTCTATTGTCATTGCATTAGTTTGCTCAGGCTGCTGTAAGAAAGTATCACAGACTGGGTGGCTTAAACCAGGGTGTCCAACCTTTTTGGCACCAAGGACTGGTTTCATGGAAGACAATTTTTCTATCAATGGCGGGGGTAGGGGGGTGCGGTGGTTTCAGGATGATTCAAGCATATTACATTTATTGTGCACTTTATTTCTATTATTATTACATTATAATATCTAATGAAACAATTCTACAACTCACCGTAATGCAGAATCAGTCGGAACCCTGAGCTTGTTTTCTTGGAACTAGATGGTCCCATCTGGGGGTGATGGGAGACAGTGACAGATCTTCAGGCATTAGATTCTCATAAGGAGGATGCAGCCGAGATCCCTCACATGCACAGTTCACAGTAGGGTTCATTCTCCTATGAGAATCTATTGCTACCGCTGATCTGACAGGAGGCTGAGCTCAAGCAGCAACGCCAGCGATGGGGAGCGGCTGTAAGTACAGATGACGATTCACTCGCTCACCTCCTGCTGCGCGGCCAGGTTCCTAACAGGCCATGGACCGGTTCCAGTCTGTGGCCTGGGGTTGGGGACCCTTGGCTTAAACAACAGGGATTAATTTTCCTATAGTTCCCGAGGCTGGAAGTCTGAGGTCAAGGTGTTGGCAGGGTGGATTTCTCCTGAGGCCTCTCTCCTTGGCCTGTGGATAGCTACCTCCTCCTTGTGTCTCCATGTGGTCTTCCCTCGGTACCTATGTCCCAATCTCCTACTGTTATAAGGACCACCAGTCCTATTGAATTAGGACACACCCTAATGACCTGCATTTAACTTAATTTCCTGTTTAACAGCCCTGTACAGTCACATCCTGAGGTAGTGTGGGTTGGGACTTCAGCATACACATTTTTTGAGAGGACACAATTTTGACCATAAAAGTCATGAGTCTACAATTTTGACAGAGGTCAGCAGGGATGACTCATTTTTGCTCCACAGTAGCTGGGACCACAGCTGCAATGATTAGAACAGCTGGAGGCTGGACCAGCTGGGACTGCACCTGCTACCCTTGCTCTCATGCTCACTCTCTCCCTGTCTCTTGCTCTCTCTCACTCTGTGGTCTTTGTGGGTTCAGTCTCCAGTGTTGGCTGCTTTTGGGCAACCAGACCTCTTAACGTGTGGGGTCAGGGGTTCAAGAAACTTGGGCAGAAGCTGCAAGACTTTTGGTGCCCAGCCTTAGGACTCATCATTGTCCATCCTCCTTTATTTTATTATTATTATTATTATTATTATTATTATGTTTTGAGATGGAGTCTTACTCTGTCACCCAGACTGGAGTGCGGTGGTATGATCTCAACTCACCACAACCTCCACCTCCCGAGTTCAAGCGATTCTCCTGCCTCAGCCTCGTTAGTAGCTGGGATTACAGGCACGAGCCACCATGCCTGGCTAATTTTTGTATTTTTAGTAGAGACAGGGTTTCGCCATGTTGGCCAGGCTGGTCTCGAACTCCTGACCTCAGGTAATCTGCCCATCTCATCTTCCCAAAGTGCTGGGATTACAGGTGTGAGCCACCGTGCCTGGCCTCTCCCTCTTTATCCTATGGGTCGAACAGGGCCAGCAGTGATTCAGTATGGAAGTGACATAGTAAGCGTGTGAATATGGGGAGGTCAGGACCCTTGAGGGCCACCTTGGAGGCTGNTTTTATTATTATTATTATTATTATTATTATTATTATTATTATTATTTATGTTTTGAGATGGAGTCTTACTCTGTCACCCAGACTGGAGTGCGGTGGTATGATCTCAACTCACCACAACCTCCACCTCCCGAGTTCAAGCGATTCTCCTGCCTCAGCCTCGTTAGTAGCTGGGATTACAGGCACGAGCCACCATGCCTGGCTAATTTTGTATTTTAGTAGAGACAGGGTTTCGCCATGTTGGCCAGGCTGGTCTCGAACTCCTGACCTCAGGTAATCTGCCCATCTCATCTTCCCAAAGTGCTGGGATTACAGGTGTGAGCCACCGTGCCTGGCCTCTCCCTCTTTATCCTATGGGTCGAACAGGGCCAGCAGTGATTCAGTATGGAAGTGACATAGTAAGCGTGTGAATATGGGGAGGTCAGGACCCTTGAGGGCCACCTTGGAGGCTGGCTACCCCAGGGGAGAACATGAGCCTGACACACAAGCCCAAAAGGGGACAGGTTTGTGCCTGGTGCTAATTCCAAGCCACTCGGCTTACAGAATGGTGAGGACCTGAGGATTTCTCAGCTCACACGCCTCCACGGGCCGTCTCTCCACCTCCAGGGACAAGTTCTCACCTTCAGGGGTTCCTGGTTTTGGAAGAGGGATTACAATAAGAAACACGGACCAAGACCCTTAAAGCAGCATCTACCCCAGGGGGGCGGGGGCAGGGGAACAGGGAAGTTAGAACAGAGGCGTTCCCGCAGGGCCCTGCAAATGTGTATTATCAGGGTGAGATGAGTTCAGAAATATCATTTGGAGTTGGACAGGGTACTTTAGATCTGTCGAACTTAACATTTTTATTTATTTATTTATTTATTTATTTATTTATTTATTTATTTATTTAGAGACAGAGTCATGCTCTGTTGTTGCCCAGGCTGGAGTGCAGTGGCACAATCTTGGCTCATTGCAACCTCCGCCTCCCGAGTTCAAGCGATTCTCCTGCCTCAGTTTCCCTAGTAGCTGGGATCACAGGCGTGAGCCACCACACCCAGCTAATATTTGTATTTTTAGTAGAGACAGGATTTCACTATGTTGGCCAGGCTGGTCTCGAACTCCTGGCCTCAAGAGATCCGCCCACCTTGGCCTCCCAAAGTGCTGAGATTAGAGGCATGAGCCACTGAACCCGGGCAAACTTAACATTTAAAAATGTGAGTTCATTTTTGTACATATTTGTTTTTTTTCTGTCATTTTCCCGGTATTTCTGTTAGCTTTACAAAAGCATGGCCATGTGAATATATGTCAAGTCACTCACTGTGCGCTTAAAAATGGCTAAAATGCTACATTTTATGTTACATGAATTTTACAACAGTTCTTTTTCAAAAAAACAAAAAAGTCCATGGAGGCTTGTGACATGGTATCAGCCTGGCATGGGGTCACCTGCTCATATCATCCCCTTTCTCATCTTCCTCACACCCTTAGCCACAGCCCTTATCTTCTCTTGCTTGGTTTATCGAGTCATTTCTGTTCCAGAATCTACCACCATCTTCTCCACTCCTTTTTTGACTTTGCCGCCTTTTCTGGATGATTCTCACCAGGTGCCACAAATCTCGTTCCTTGTGACTGGCTCCGGGATGTCCTATTTCTCAGTACTTCTCCACCTGCTTCAAGTCAGTTCAGCCAACTTTTCTGGGATAACCACGCCAGGCCAGGCATGGTGCTGGGTTCCAGGGATGTATGAATGATTTCTGTTTTAGGAGAACTCAGGGTCCAGGAGTGGAGGAGACAGACCGAGAAACAGAGGGTTTCAACAGATTAGTCAAGGGCCCTGGTGGACAGGAGGGGAATCAAGGGAAGGTTCTATGGACCAGATCCCTAGGGCTGGGTAGAGTCAGGTGGGCAAAGAATGCAGGGAAGATCTAGCTGCCCTGGGGAAGAGTTTAGGTAGCGGGATGTGGCTGTCTAGGAGAGGACAGGCTGCTAGGGTTCTGGAGGGAGAGGGGGTCATGTCCAGCCTGCAGAGGACCCAGAGGCCAGCTATGGACAGCGAAGGGTGTCTGAGGACAGGAGCCACCGAAGCACTTTTAGAAGAGACGTGAAATGGTCGGTTTTGCTTTTCTATATATTGCTCTGGGTTTGAGTGGAGGGGCTGGAAGGAGACCCCAGGGGCAGCGGACTCTGTAGGGAGACTCTTGCAAGAGTTCAGGAGATCCCATGAAGGCTGAATGAGGGCAGCAGTCATGGCAATGGGGAGAAGGGAAGGACCTGAGAAGGGGTTTAGAGTTAAAATTGGCAGGGCTTGGCTGCTGGCTTGAGGGTGAGGAGTGGTGTGTGTGTGTGTGGTGTGAGGGTCAGGGGACATGCTGTTCTAGGATGCAGCTGTTTTCCCTCTGCAGCCAAATTTTTCCTCTGTTTGTCCTTCCCACTGCACCTGCTATCTTCTATCTTCTTGAACTTGACTCTCTTTCTGCTAGGGTCCCTCTGGCCCAGGCTGCCATGCTCTCCCCCTCTATTGCAACCTTCCTTCTGCCAGACACGTATCCCAGTGCAACAGGGAGGTGAGACAGATTCCCTTAACAAAAAGTCTGTCTTGACCCAAGGTTCCCACTCATTTAATCAGCCACTTGGTGGTACATAATTTACAATTATAGTCATGCATTGTTTTAACCACAGGATATGTTCTGAGAAAAGCATCATTAAGTGATTTCTTCATTGTGTGAACGTCACAAGTACTGACCGTACTTACCCAAATCCAGATAAATGTACAGCCTACTGCACACCTAGGCTAGATGGAATAATAGCCTATTGCTCCCGGGCTGCACACCCACACAGCATGTGACTGTACTGAATACTGTAGGCATCTGTAGAACAATGGGAAGTATCTGTGTATCTAAACACATCATATCTAAACATAGAAAAGGCACAGGAAAAATCCCATATAATAATCTTATGGGATCACGGTCATATAGTCCTGTAGATGGTCTGTTGCTGACCAAACATTATGTGGGGTATGACTGTGTTTGTGTGTGTTTGTGAATGAAGGTTTTTTGTTTTGTTTTGTTTTGTTTTGTTTTGTGAGAGAGAAAATTCATTCAATTTTTTTAAAGAGCAAGAGTTTTATTGCCATTTTATTTTTTAAAATATCCTTTTAGGCCGGGCGCAGTGGCTCACGCCTATAATCCCAGCACTTTGGGAGGCCAAAGTGGGTGGATCACGAGGTCAAGTGTTGGAGACCAGCTCGGCCAACATGGTGAAACCCTATCTCTACTAAAGATACAAAAAATTAGCTGGGCATGGTGGCAGGCGCCTATAATCCCAGCTTCTTAGGAGGCTGAGGCAGGAGAATCGCTTGAACCTGGAAGGTGGAGGTTGCAGTGAGCTGAGATCGCACCATTGTACTCCAGCCTGGACGACAGGGAGAGACTCTGCCTCAAAAAAACAAAACAAAATATCCTTTTTATTTTAGAGTAATTTTAGATTTACTGTCAAGTTGCAAAGTCAAGTGTAGAGCATTTCCATATATCCCTCACCTGTTTTTGCTTTCCTCCAGTGCTATCTTACACGACTGTGGTATGTTTTTCAAAGACAGGAGATCCACATGGGTTTGTTACTGCCAACTCAGTTCCAGGCTTTATTTGGATTTCACCTGTTTTTTGCCTTTACTGTCCTTTCCTGATCCAGGGCCCAACCTAGCCCCCCTGAAATGTGCTCAGTTGTTCTAATTCCTTAGTTTCTTCTTGCTTGGGATGATTTCTTAGTCTTTCCTTATTGTTTATGACCTGTGTAGTTTTGATGAGTATTGGTCAGTTATCTGCAGAAGGTCCCTCAGTTTGAGTTTGTCTGATGCTTTTCTCGTTAGACTGGGGTTGTGGATCTTCTTTGGGAGGAATACTGTAGAGGTGAAGTTTTGTTCTGCTCCCATCTTACCAGGGCACGTGGCATCCACAGGGCTTTATTGATGATGTGGACTTCAATCCTTGGGTCAGGAGGTGCTTGCCGGGAGTCTCCATGGTATAGTTATTCTTTCTCCCTTGTTTTGCTAGATTTTTTTCGAAGTGGTACAGGGTTTTTAATGTATGAATTTTAAAATGCAGGATATGTGTTCTTCTGTCCATTGGACTTCTGGGCTGAGTTTGGAGCCCATTGTCACTCATGCAGCCATAAGTGCATAAGTGAAGTATTAAGCAAATTCAGGGCAGTTATAGCATCTGTTGAGCTCATCATCAGCCACAGAGTCACGTTGGCTACCTCCATGGACACAATGCAGCACAGTACACAGATCACGAGTCTTGCTGTCAAACCTGGCTTCAAATCCTGGCCTCCCCATTTGTTGCTGTGTGATGTGGAACAAATTACTGAAACGGCCTGGTTGTTTGCAGTAACACCCGAGGTTCATTGTCATATGGTCACGGAGAACAAGGACGGGGACACACAAAGAGTGAGGTTGAGAGCAGAAGTTTGATAGTCAAAAGAAAGAGATTAGTCCTCTGCAGCAGAGAGGGGGTACTCTAAAAATGGGTTGCCAGATCCACGGTGAAATGCAGGGGGTTATATAGATGATCTGGTGAGGAGGAGGTGTCTGATTTACATAGGGCATGAAAAACTGGCTAGACGAGGTGTGCCATTTGCACAGGGTGTGAATTTCTGGTAGCCCTCACTCTAGTCTTCTATTTTGCAGGTGGGTTCTCTGCCTGAGCTGTGCCATGTTGCCCATTTCTTTGTTACTGTACATGTGGCAACAAAAAAAAGGGAAGGTGGAGTCTCCGTGATGGACATGCCTGGCTCCCAGGTGGCCCTTTTCCATTGGTGCAGCTGCCAGCTTTCCCCCATGCAAGCTTCTAGCTTTCTTATTTATGTTTGTAGCTCAATTTTTTAGGCTGCTCTTTTTCAGAAAAGAAACAATTCTGGGGACTGCCTTTCATTATAAAAGAAGCTCTCCGGAGGACTCCTTTGCCCTCACTATCTGCCTAAATAATTTCTTTCTACCTCCTGTATCATTACTTGACTTCCCTGGTCAGTTTTCCTCTCTTTAAAATAAGATGGGCATAACCTTGAGGGTATGTGAGTTGGGGTATCGCATCTGAATTGGGGGAATCACTGCCTGAATCACTATCTGAATTGGGGGAATACTGTTCATTGTCCATCACCTCAGTAGAGGAAGTAACATTGGAGGAGGAGCAACTTTCCTTAGGATTTCTTCCCTGTTGCTGCCTGGACACCTGCATTTTCTTATCTTTAAAACAGACACCCTTCATGGTAACCTACACTACACTCTGTCTTTGAGTATTTTGCCTTTATGTTCCCAATAAATGACACGAAGGATCTCTGCGTCGCCTGATTTGGAAAGTAAAGGAGGGTCCTAAGTACCAAATGTCTACCTGAATGTGGCCAGGTGACAGGAACTCTTGCAGGAAAATAGAAGGCCTCTTCCAGGAGCAATGTCTCTGGGTTGAGGGAAGGTTCTGGAAGAAAGCTCATGTATCCTGGATCTCCCTAATTGTGTTCTTCAACCCTCTTCTATGCAGATATGGGCTGCTCATATGGGGTAGGGCTAAAACCATGAGAGCATTTTGAAATGTGAGTACGGTTTGCTTTTCATGGACAATCCTTGACCAGAATTTCCCCAGGGATGTAGATATCTGTGGTATGGTTCCCATGATGCCTAGCTGACATCACATCAACAAAATCTTTTTGGAACCCTTGGAGCCAGATCAATGTTAACCTTTAAATTACCCCAGGATCCCAGAGGTCTCCTGCGATGGAGAAAAATGTCTTGGCACTCTAACAATGACCATTTGGCAGGGTTTGCGGGAGGATTAAATGAGGCTTGTTGTATTTCTATAAAGGGTCTGGTACCTGGTGAGTGATAAACCAGTCCCTTCATGCTTTTTGTTTATAATCTTAACATCATTTCTTTAAAAGTAAGATTTTAAAAGAGTAATTTCACAACCTTAGCAATTTTAGAAAGTTTATTTTCGGTTTAGGCACAATTTATAATTCTGTATTATAGACGAACCAATGAACTACAGTTTAATGGGGGTTAAGCCAACACAATCACCCCAAAGGTATTTGAACACTGACTTATGAAAACCCCTTCTACCTTTACTGAAACTCTATTTTTAAATTTTTTCGTTGAGTGCAAAACGAGTCACAAGCCAGAGAGTAGAATGGTTCCCAGAGAGCCGATAAAATCCGTAAGAAAAGGCATCAGGAGATGATTCTTCCAACTGCCTACCAAAGAGAATCAACACTGCATTCTGCCCCGAATCCAAAGCACAGCTTTCGGAAAATAAAGACTTACGATCTGGATAGAAGCAGTGATGAATCACTTGGCGATACGTGTTTTCTGGCACAACTTGTCAACAGTAACGAGCCATGGTCTGTTCCAGAGTTCAGGTGGTTGTACGCGATCTCTGTAAAATATGGACTAGAAGGGAACACAATTTGTCTGAGCGTCTGCACAGCTCTCCTCCAATTACTGAGCTTCTGCCCCTGTCGCCAGTGAAAATAAATGGGCTGATAATTACAGTCTCAGACATTCTTGGAGTCTGCATTTCCCTGTGCTTCACCAGCCTGTGCGTCTAATGGGGTCACATTATGAGTCGTAACTCAAATTTTATTGTCTCTTACCAATGCCCCCTTGCCCCTCTGTTCACCCCAGTGACCTCCATTTCAGTGCCTCTCAGAATCTCCCCGGAGACTGGGGAGACTTCCTTGCCCTTGAGTAAGTGGCTCCTTCGAGTGCTATCCCTGCAGTGAGCATGTGGGGTCCCCCTGGGCACATTTAATGTCCCCCTATCTTTTGCTGGGCCCTAGGGTCTTCCAAAGGTACCTTCACATCTTCCTCTGGGCATTGCTCCTCATTCACTGGGCCCTCCTGGTGCCAATACTGTGTGGTGGTCTGGGACAGGATGAAGGAGAACCAACACTTCTTTGTGTGTTGCTCTATGCCGGGAGCGTGCACAGGTACACGTGTGTGTTTGTGTGTGTCTGTGTGTGTATAGGTATGCAACCTGTGACACATGCACCATGAAGTCCTACCATGACATGACATTCCTTTTTTTTTTTTTTTTTTTTGAGATGGAGTTTTGCTGTCACTTAAGCTGGAGTGTAAGGGTGCAATCTCGGCTCACTGCAACCTCTGCCTCCCGGGTTCAAGCAATTCTCCTGCCTTAGCCTCCCAAGTAGCTGGGATTACAGGCGCATGCCACCATGCCCGGCTAATTTTGTATTTTAGCAGAGATGGGGTTTCACCATGTTGGCCAGGCTGGTCTCGAACTCCTGACCTCAGGTGATCCGCCTGCATCGGCCTCCCAAAGTGTTGGCCTCCTATAAGTATTTTAATGAAACAGCCTTTCTACGTTCACTTATAGCCTTCCTTCTCTCTCTCTCTCTCAGACCCAAAGAGGAGTCCATATGTTCCACTTACAGCCCCTATGTTCCATGCTCGCTCCTTCTCCCCCTAGAATGATTCTCTCCCAGGAAACGCCTTAGTCCCCTGTACAAATACCGGCGGAGGCTCAAGCTGGGACTTGCGCTGACTTTTTATTTTTAATGAAAGATGCATAGTCCTTAGGCAAAGGTTTTCATAGTGACCTAGGAATCCCTTCTTGGAAGGTGAAGAAATGAGCTGCCTGGAGACAGAGGTGTTGTGGCACTTACTCCTGGGCTGGCTCCGGTGAGACGTTGGTCCTGGCTGTGTTGCTCGGCCTGCCCAGTAGAGAGCTGACCCCCATGTCCCCTCCTCTCCCACTAGCTCTGTTAGGAGTGGTGTCTGTTCTTAGGAAAAGCCACTCTGATCTATCACAAATGTAATGTTCCTGCAGGGAATTCTGAGGAAATGTGAGAGCAGAATACCTGTCTGGCATCCTGATTTTATGTTGCTTTTAATTAACTTCATTTATGTATCTAACATCAACAAACAGCCCTTTAAAAAATAAATATAAATAGGGAAATTGAGGGAAAAAAATCCAGGAAGTCTAAAAACCGTGAGCCATGCCAGGGTATCTTTCTTATAATCCTCAGTAGCCCTCCCTGGAAATAAACTCAAAACTGATTGAAAATGGAGAAGACATTAGCATCAAACTAAACGGATGCCTATTTCCTTCTAGAGTTTGGGCATTGGTCCAGGACTTCAGCACTCCCTCTGTCTTCTTCCAGGATGACTTCATGTCACACCATTGGCTTTCATAAGCCATGAAGGACATAAGTCCAGGTCACAGATGGCTGGTCATCATGAGTAATGCTTCCAAGCTCTAAGAGCTCACTCCGGGAGGATGATTGATAGGTGGTTAGGGAAGACTGCGCTTAACCTTTCCAGAAGTTACCATGGAGCCGGCTAAACCAAGCCAAGCTTAAAAAAAAAAAATCACATGAACCATGTTATAATAGCAGTAACAGGGATTTTTTTTTAAAGCACCCAGAATCCCAATGTCCCAGTACATATTTTATTTTTCCTGTGTTCATGTATAAGAAAAAAAAAAAGTAGAAAGAAAAGGGATTTAAGACTTTGAATCAATGAATGTGCTAAATCGTGTGGCTATACATAGACATAAGTAGAGCTAGTTGGGTAAAAACTGTATAGCAGATATCCTCATTTATTCAAAGAGATATAAAAAAACAACATGGGAAAGATCTATTTTCACACATCCTGAGTTTTCTTTTGTCTAAGAGAAAGAGGTATCTTAATTTCTTTTACTTTTAAAGAAAACAGTTTATTGCTAAGAATTTTTTTCTGATTATAAAGTGATATACACTTTGATACAAAATCAGTAAAATAAGGAGAAGAAAATAAAATCACTTGTAATTTTCTCCCCAGGCATGACAGTTACATTTTGTTTATAAGATGCCTTCTCTGTGAATGTGGACTTTAAAAACTCAATTTGGTGATACTCTCCTAACAATGTTTATTTCTGCCCCTTTTCACTTACTGTTATTACCATAGCGTTTCCTCAGTGTCACTAAATATTATTTGGAGGTTCATTTTAGTTTTACTTATTTTTGTTTTATTACTATTAATTTTTGAGATAGAGTCTCACTCTGTCACCCAGGCTGGAGTGCAGTGGCGTGATCTTGGCTCACTGCAACTTTCACCTCCCGGGTTCGAGCAATTCTCCTGCCTCAGCCTCCTGAGTAGCTGGGGTTACAGATGTGCACCACCACGCCCAACTAATTTTTTTTTGTATTTTTAGTAGAGACAGAGTTTCACCATGTTGGCCAGGCTGTTCTCGAACTCCTGACTTGCAATGATCTACCCACCTCGGCCTCCCAAAGTGCTGGGATTACAGGTGTGAGCCACTGCGCCTGGCCTAAATGCTGACTTTTAAAAAAATCATACTTTCAATTGTTTTCTTCAATTTTACATCATAACCCCTGACTTTTCAAAGTCTAATTTACAACTGCTACTTTCAGCTCTTTTTGTATAATGCAAGGTCCTTATAGCACTTTTCTAAGTTTAACCACTTTCCAACTCATGTGCCATCCATTTCTGAGTATTTGAATTCTCTATTTTACGTACTACAATACCTTTTCTTTTGTTTTAAGTAGTCAAAACTTTTTCATGGCTGTACGCAGTGGTTTACGCCTGTAATCCCCGCCCTTTGGGAGGCTGAGGTAGGTGGATCGCTTGAGCCCAGGAGTTCAAGACTGGCCTGGGTAACATGGCAAAACCCTGTTTCTATGAAAAAATACAAAAATTAGCTGAGTGTGGTTTTTTGTGCCTCTAGTCCCAGCTACTCAGGAGGCTGAGGTAGGAGGATCAATTGAACCCAGGAGTTGAGGCTACAGTGAGCTGTGATGGTGCCACTGCACTCTAGCCTGGGCAACAGAGCAAGACCCTGTCTCAAAAAAAGTTATTAGTATTTGCCTAAATACTTTCCATTTTCAGTGGGCCTCCGGTCTGAAAAAGATTTTGTCTTTGTGTTTCTTGTAGAGAAAGTTGCTAGTGATAAATTCCCTGCTTTTGCCTGTTTAAAAATATCTCTATCTCACATTAATTATTGATGCATACTTTCATTATAGTTGACAGTTACTTCATTTTCTTGTTTTCAAGTTTTCTGTTGAAATTCTCAATTTTGTTGATCTCCTTGAGCCTTGTAACCATAAAGTCTGTGTTTCATAATACAATATCTGGAATCCTGCAGGTCCGTTTCTCTTGACTGTTATTTCTGCTCATTTTCATTATGTTGCCTTATATATTCATGTGCGCTGGTTATTTTTGATTGTGCATTTACAAAATCATTTGTAGGCTGGGCACTGTGACTCACACCTGCAATCCAAGCACTTTGGGAGGCTGAGGAGGTTGGATCACGAGATCAAGAGATTGAGACCATTCTGACCAACATGGTGAAACACTGTCACTACTAAAAATACAAAAATTAGCTGGGCATGGTGGTATGTGCCTGTAATCCCAGCTACTTGAGAGGCTGAGGTAGGAAAATCACTTGACCCCGGGAAGCGGAGGTTGCAGTGAGCTGAGATTGGGCCATTGCACTCCAGCCTGGGTGACAAGAGTGAAACTCTGTCTCAAAAAAAAAAAAAAAAAATTGTAGACATAATATGAGGCCTAGGATGATTTTATTTTCCTCTGCCAGTAGTGTGGGTGGCACTAACCATCAGAGATTTCCTCAGTAACAATTTTAGGGATTAAGGTCATTCAGCCCACTTTGGGAGGCGGAGGCAGGCAGATCACCTGAAGTCGGGAGTTCCAGACGAGCCTGACCAACATGGAGAAACCACGCCTCTACTAAAAATAGAAAAAATTTAGCCAGACATGGTAGTGCATGCCTGTAATCCCAGCTGCTCAGGAGGCTGAGGCAGGAGAATCGCTTGAACCTGGGAGGTGGAGGTTGCGGTGAGCTGAGATCACGCCATCGCACTTCAACCTGGGCAACAAGAGTGAAATTACATTTCAAAAAAAAAAAAAATCGTTCAGCCAAGTGGCAGTATCTAGATATGTCTCCCATTACTTTACTCCTAGGATGCAGCACTTTAATGTCCACTCTCAAAGAAAGGAGCATTCACAGGACTTCCCCCTTCTTAACTCTGGACTCTAAACCTATTGCTTTGTCAGAAGCAGCAGTCAGTCTCTTAGCTGGCTTTAGAAATTGGCGAACACTTTTAGGGGAAATCAGTCCTAATTACCAGCTGACTTCCCCTGACCTCTGTATATCCTTGCCCAGTAAATTCTTCACTATCTTGCTCGTCTCTCTGTTGCAAAGAGTTTTATATTTTGTTCAGATTTTCTAGGTGTCTTCATTGAGAAAGTTGGTCTGAATTAGTTTGCCATGTTTTTGTCTTAATATTAGTAACTTTTCAAGATTGGTTTCTTCATCCGTGGTATTCCTCTATCTTTTACTGCCTCCTTTAAGACCTTTCTTTGTTAATGCTTCCCCTTCTCCTCTCCGGCAGCTTGCCAACTTGTACTTAGGTAAGTGCTACTTTTACTAGCAGCACTACTGGCTAACATTTACTGAATACCTTCTGATATGGTTTGGATCTGTGTTTCCACCCAAATCTCATGTCAAATTGTAATCCCCAATGTTGGAGGTGGGGTGTAGCAGGAACTGATTTGATCATGGGGGTGGATGCTTCATGAATGGTTTAGCACCATCTTCATTGTGCCATTCTTCTAACAGTGAGTGAGTTATTGCAAGATCTGGTTGTTTAAAAGCAGGCAGTATCTCCCCCATCCCTTTCTCTTTTGCTCCTGCTTTGGCCATGTAAGATGTGCCTGCTTCCCCTTCACCTTCCACCATAGTTGTAAGTTTTCTGAGGCCTCCCCAGAAGCAGAAGCTGTTATGCTTCCTGCACAGCCTGCAGAACCATGAGCCAATTAGACCTCTTTTCTTTATAAATTACCCAGTCTCAGATATTTCTTTATAGCAGCGTGAGAACGGACTGATATACCTTCTATGAACTAGATGCTCTACAATCACAATATATGAATTATTTAAATTAAGCATCACAACAACTGTAAGACGTAGTTACTATCATCACCAGCCCCATTTAAAATTAATAAAACAGATTGTTAGAGTTGGTGTTATCTGCCTAGGGTTACATAGTTAGTGATAAGTCAGAGTAGAGATTCATACCCACTTTGGGTGGAGACATTGGCTGTGTCTCCACCCAAATCTCAAATTGTAGCTCCCATAATTCTCACGTGTCATGGGAGGGACCTGGTAGGAAGTAATTGAATCATGAGGGCAGGTCTTTCCCGTGCTGTTCTCAAGATAGTGAGTAAGTCCCACAATCTGATAGTTTTATAAAGGAGCGTTCCTCTGCACATGTTCTCTCTCTTGCCTGCTGCCACGTAAGACGTGACTTTGCTACCCCTTTGCCTGCTGCCATGATTGTGAGGTCTTCCCAGCCACTTGAAGCTGTGAGTCCATCAAGCCTATTTTTCTTTATAAATTACCCAGTCTCAGGTATGTCTTTATTAGCAGTTTGCAAACAGACTAATACAACACTCCAACCCCACAGATCCTAACTTCCATACCATACTGCTTAAGTATTTCCTCTTCTACTTTCTTCTTTCCCTTTGCTTATATACACACTCAGTATTTCCCCTGTCTTAAAGAAAAAACTAAAACAATGTTTTTAAATAAACTCCACCCCTTTGTTTCACTTTCCTTTCAATAATACACTTTTAAAACAATGAATCGATGCGTTCTGTCTTTTTATCACTGGCTTTCATCAGTTTGACTACAATGTGCTTTGATATGGTTTTCTTTGTATTTATCTTGGTTGGGATCATCTGAGCTTCTTGAATCTGTTGGCTTATGTATTTCACCAGTTTGGGAAACTTCTAAGCCATTACCTCTTTCAGCATTTATTATGCCCTATTGTCTCGCTCCTTCTGGGATGCCAATTACATGTATCTTAGACCTGTTGATGTTATCCCACATGTCTCTCTTACTCCTTTCTATCTCTTTCATGTTTTTGGTCTCATCTCTGTGTTTTAGTTCTGACAATTTCTGTTGACCTGTCTTCTTCAAGTGTATTGATTCTTTTTTCTGTGAAGTCTATCTAAGAACTGAACTGGGTCAGGACTGGGTTGCAGCTTTAGCTAGATTTAATTTACCTCTGAGTCTGTTTCCCAAACATCTTTTTTTTTTTTTTTTTGAGGCGGAGTCTCGCTCTGTCGCCCGGACTGGAGTGCAGTGGCCAGATCTCAGCTCACTGCAAGCTCCGCCTCCCGGGTTTATGCCATTCTCCTGCCTCAGCCTCCCGAGTAGCTGGGACTACAGGTGCCCGCCACCTCGCCCGGCTAGTTTTGTATTTTAGTAGAGACGGGGTTTCACTGTGTTAGCCAGGATGGTCTCAATCTCCTGACCTCGTGATCCGCCCGTCTCGGCCTCCCAAAGTGCTGGGATTACAGGCTTGAGCCACCGCGCCTGGCCCCCCAAACATCTTGAGTGTAGTATATGCTGTTTGAATTCCAGGTCCTTTCCTTTAGCAGGATTCTCATCTAGGCACAGTGAAGCTGTGGAGATCTTTTTGTTTTCTAGCCTAGTTCACACCCTAACACGCAGCTACGATTGCTGCTGCTGTGTAATCCACAAAACATCCCATGGGGGAGAACAGTGAGTGGAGAGAATTAGCTTTCCTACAGATTCCAATCGATCTTTCCACTTCCTGGGGGCTATGCAAAGCTCCTCTGTTTTCTCCATTTGCCAACAAAGTTTTTAACTCTGGCCTGCCAGATCCTCTATCTGCCTATTTCTAGACTTAGCAGATGCCCCACGGAGGAAAGTAGCTGCTGGTCTCTGGTCACCCAGGAAGGGCCCAACATTTAGTTCCTTTAGACCTCTTTGCATCCATAGAAATCCAAGGTCTTTTAAAAATAAGTGATATTTTGACATATCTATTTTCCCCCAGTCACTTTAGGAGGTGTGTTGATCCAACGTGAGCTTTTATATCCTATCTAGAGGCAGCAAACCCGTGGGTACTCCTCTCGATTTCTGAACACCCATTTCCTCCTAACCCACTGAACTCTGGATCTGTTTCTACCACTTGCTTGAAACTGGATTTCATCAGGTGACCACTGATCCAACTGTTCAGAGTTTTATTCCAGGTGTGTGTCTAAAATAATGACATGATCCACTGCTCCTTCCTTTCATCTCTTATGTTGCTTTAACAAACACAAAATTCCTCTCTGCTGATGTTGCTACTTCTTGAACCACTCATAGTCTTTAACCTTTTATTTGTTTGTCTCTTTTTTCTTTTCTTTTTTTTTTTTTTTTGAGACAGAGTTTCGCTCTTGTTGCCCAGGCTGGAGTGCAATTGCGTGACCTTGGCTCACTGCAACCTCCACCTCTTGGGTTCAAGCAATTCTCCTGCCTCAGCCTCCTGAGTAGCTGGGATTACAGACGCCCACCACCACACCCGGCTCGTTTTTGAAGTTTTAGTAGAGATGGGGTTTTGGCATGTTGGCCAGGTTGGTCTCGAACTCCTGATCTGAGGTTATTCATCCACCTCAGCCTCCCAAAGTGCTGGGAGTACAGGCATGAGCCACCATGCTCGGCCTTCAACTTTTATTTATTTTATGCCTTAAAATCAACCCCAGTGCCATGCAATTCTCGATGGCAGTATCTTGATGCATCTGTCTTTGCCAGATCTGCTTTAAGTGGTGGAGAAAAATTCTGGCTGAGTTCTTCTCTGGTCTCATATTTATTAAGGGAAGAATAGCAGGTAATAACCTAAGATAACACAAAGCAGAAAGGGTGACGTCCAAATCACCAAAGCCAGTTACAACCCTGGCTGATCTCAGTTCTGATTTGTTTCAGATCCTTAAAATACCACTGCTTTATTTTCCTGTACACCAGCCAAGTCTGACCTTCACACTGACGGAGACGTGCTCTGTCAAGGAACCATGGGAGCTCAAGTTTCATTGTTGCTTTTTGTTCCTGGGGGCAGCACAGAGCATGTCCCAGAAAACCACACTGGTGATATCTTAGCCATGAATTCCCAAATGTTAGGGCCCTAGAGGGCAGAACTGTATTTGAATTTAGGCTATCTAGCCTGACTTCTTTTTTCACTTGTGTTTGATAAAATATCAGGTTGACAAAAACGTCAATGGAAATGAAAGGAAGAAAATAAAAGTTAGAGTGGGGCTGGATGCAGTGGCGCATGCCTGTAATCCCAGGGCTTTGGGAAACTGAGGAATGAGGATCACTTGAGGCCAGAAGTTTGAGACCAGCCTGGGAAACAGGGAGGCCCCATCTCTACAAAAATAAAAATAAAAAATTGGCTTAATATAATGGTGTGCACCTGTAGTCTCAGCTACTTGGGAGACTGAGACAGGAGGATTGCTTGAGCCCAGGAGTTCAAGAATATAGTGAGCTATAATAGTACCACTGCACTCCAGCCTGGGCAACAGAGCCAGAACCTGCCTCAAAAAAAAGTGCAATTGCATATTTTTCTTTTTTTTAAAGATGATATATATTCAGCTAGAAATGACCAAGTGAAACATGAGAGTATAGAGCGTGGATGGAGAGGCTTAGCCATGACTGGGGAAGTGCGGTAAGAGGAGGTTTGAAGGATTATATTGCTCCAGCCCACACTTTGCTCCCTGTGTGGACTGGCGAGTGCTTGCTTGCCTGTGTGCCAGACTGGGGGGTAGTTTTCAGCGTGGGGTACACTGTGCAGGGTGGAGCCAGCCTTAATGACACGGTGATGGAAATAGAGACCACTGGGGAGCTTTTCCAGTGCTGCCTCAGTGCCTGTTCCTCTACATCCAGGCCTGGGACTTCAGTACTGCATCCATGTCTTGGTGGTTTGCATCTTGTTCTCTAATTGTTAGTTGACCTAAGTATAATCTGTTCCCAGGACAGGTACACTGCCAATGTTATCTTCTATCTACTCCCCAGCTTCCACTATCTGTCTGGAAGTCAGGCACAGCCTCACACCAGGTACTGGGACCAATTTTCCTTTCTTCACTCAACAAACATCCACTGAGCACCTACAATGTGTCAGGCACAGAGCTGCATGCTGGAGATGCAGAAATAGGCAAACCACTCCCCACTTCATGGAATTTAGCTTTAAGTAGGAGAGACTGGCCAAAAAAATGCATGTGAAGGAAGGTGGTCAATGCTCTTTAAATACATGGTAGGCTTATGGAGAGAGAGAGCAAGGACGGATTGGCATTTTGTATGGGTGGTTAGGGAAGAGCTCTCTGATACAGCCACATATGAACAAAGACTGGGTGGAAGTGAGGAAGGCAGTGCAGGTGTGTCAGCAGGGAGAGTGTTCCAGGTGAGGCCTGAGGCAGGGGCATGCTTGGAGAGGTCCTGAAGGGTAGCTGGTAGGCTTGGAGCAAGATGAGGGGAGGGAGAGGACAAGCTTAAGGGAGTCAGATGGTATTAGTCTGTTTTCATGCTGCTGGTAAAGACATACCCAATACAGGGAAGAAAAAGATTTAATGGACTTACAGTTCCATATGGCTGGGGAGACTTCACAATTCTGGTGGGAGACAAGGAGGAGCAACTCACATCTTACATGGATGGCAGCAGGCAAAGACAGAGAGAGCATTTGCAGGGAAACTTCCCCATATAAAACCATCAGATCTCATGAGACTTACTCACTATCATGAGAACAACACAGGAAAGACCCACCCCTGTGATTCAATTGCCTCCCACAGGGACCCTCCCACTACACATGGGAATTGTGGGAGCTACAATTCAAGATGAGATTTGGGTGGTGACACAATCAAACCAAATCACAGATGGTAGAGTGTGGTGCCTTGAGGGCCATTGTAAGGAATTTGAGTCTTACTGCTCCAAATGGAAACACCATTGGAGGGTGTCAGGGCAAGGGAACAATGGGACCCAATAGTGTTTTAATGGGCTCTGTGTGACTGCTGGCTGGAGAAGATACTAGCCAGAAACTGTGTTTGTCCTGTCCATTTCTGAACCCCAGCTCCTGGCACAGAACCTGGCTCAGAAGCATGGAAAATGCTGGCCTCTGAGGCAACCCAGGTAACAGTGCCACAGATATAGAACATTAAAACAGCCATGAAACTAACCCACACCCCCCAGCTAAAACCACTGAATACCTGAACTACATCCTATGTATTAGGTTCGTGCAAAAGTAATTGCAGTTTTTACCATTACATTTAATGGCATTACTTTTAGGTTCTGTGAAGGAACAAAGAAGGTTAAAATAAAGAGGGAGAGGTGGGAGAGGAAGAGAGAGTGACTTATTTTAAGGAATGGGGTTATATGACTCTGGGAACTGGCAAGTCCAAAATCTGCAGGGCAGACCAGCAGAAACTCAGGCAGGATTGGATGCTACAGTCCTGTGGCAGAATTTATTGTTTTTCTGGAAAACTCAGACTTTGTTAGAAGGTCTTCAACTGATTAGATGAGGCCCACCCACATTTACAGGGTGATTTTTCTGCTTTACTCAAGGTTCACTGATTGTATTCTTCACATCTAAAAAATACCTTCATAGCAACATCTTGACTGGCATGTGACTGAAACCTGGGTGCCACAGCTTAGCCACGTTGATGTATAAAGTTAATAATCATCATGTGGCAGGAGGAGTTGTAGACAAAATCCTTCAGACACCGGATCGAGGAAGGAAAGAGCTTTATTCAGCTGGGAGCATCAGCAGACTCATGTGCTAGAACCCGAGCTTCCTGAATAAGTCATTCCTGTCCCTTTTAAGGGCTCACAAATTTAAAGGGGCTGCATGAAGTGGGGGTTGTGATCAATTGAGCAAGTGAGGGGTACGTGACTGGGGGCTGCATGCACCAGAAATCAGAATGATACAGAACAGAACAGGGAGTTAGTTCCACAATGCTTCCTCATACAATGTCCAGAATCTACAGATACCACAAGCGGTGAGGGCAGGGGTTGACTTTTAACGACCAGGTCTGAAATGTGGCACTGGGCTGTTGGACTGTGAATTTCACTTCTGCCTATTCTTTTAACTTATACCTTTTCAGCAAACAAGAAATCAAGTATAAGACAATATGAGGAGTGGTCTCCTCTCTCAACCACAGGGGCTTAACTATAGACAAGGTGGGTGCAGGAGGTCTCTGTGGAAGGGGATGTTTATAGTGGGATCAAAAGGATGAGAAGGAGCTAGCCGTGGAACTGAGGCAGAAGTCTCCCAGGAGTGGAGGCAGAGAACTTGAAGTTGTGTGTCTGGACTACAGTGAGAGAGAAGAAATGGGGTTGGAGAGATAGCCAGGAGCTGGCTCACACAGGACTTACTTATCAGGACCCTAAGTCTGGATTGCATTGCAACTGCACAGGACACCCCTGGAGGGTTTTAAGTGCAGGATTGCTGTGAGCTTATTTAATCCGGAGAGAACCCATCTTCTGCACTTTAGCGAGTAGAGTCAGAGTGGGAGGAAGGCCAGAATCAGGATAAAGCTGCTGAAAAACTCAAGGCAACGCAAAAAGATGGGTCATCAAAATTGATAATATTTTAATGCAAAATTTTAGAAATAACATTAATACAATAAAAAATTCCTGATGAGCCAAATATCAAAATTTTAAATAAAAACAAGATCTGACAGTGCTGTACTGAGTCACACTGAGGCCTGACACACGAAGGAAGATGGGTGCCCTGTTATACTTGTTTTTATATATTTTTTAATGGTTATTATTTTTTAGAACATTAGAGTAATTGAAAAATTTGGGGAAATGGGAAAGTAGGTGTATTAAAACTCATGTAATTACATCAAAATACTCAGATACTGTATCCATTTCTCTTCTCAAGTTTAACATCCATCAAACACACTTTCAATTACTTGGTATTCTGCATTACAACTTACAACTTTCAATTAAAAGAAGATAAGCAAAGAAGTAGATTTTGAGTATATTATTAATGTGTTTGCTTTCATTATATCCAGGAAAGTAAAATTATAGCAAATTCTTTTGGGGGTATCAATAAAATATTTACACTTAAAATAACATTGTGATTTTTAATACATTGACTGTTCAATTGTTTCAATATTTTGAACTATTTTTAATGTTATAAAAAAACTTTTAAAATATATGTTAAAAACCTGTATATAGGGTGGGCACAGTGATTCACGCCTGTAATCCAGCACTTTGGGAGGCCAAGGGAGGTGAATTACCTGAGACCAGGAGTTCAAGACCAGCCTGNTGAAAAATTTGGGGAAATGGGAAAGTAGGTGTATTAAAACTCATGTAATTACATCAAAATACTCAGATACTGTATCCATTTCTCTTCTCAAGTTTAACATCCATCAAACACACTTTCAATTACTTGGTATTCTGCATTACAACTTACAACTTTCAATTAAAAAGAAGATAAGCAAAGAAGTAGATTTTGAGTATATTATTAATGTGTTTGCTTTCATTATATCCAGGAAAGTAAAATTATAGCAAATTCTTTTGGGGTATCAATAAAATATTTACACTTAAAATAACATTGTGATTTTAATACATTGACTGTTCAATTGTTTCAATATTTTGAACTATTTTAATGTTATAAAAAAACTTTTAAAATATATGTTAAAACCTGTATATAGGGTGGGCACAGTGATTCACGCCTGTAATCCAGCACTTTGGGAGGCCAAGGGAGGTGAATTACCTGAGACCAGGAGTTCAAGACCAGCCTGGCCAAAACCCCATCTCCACTAAAAATACTAAAATTAGCCAGGTGTGGTGGCGCAAGCCTGTAATTCCAGCTACTTGGAATGATAAGGTGGGAGAATTGCTTAAACCTGGGAGGTAGAGGTTGCAGTGAGCTGAGATCATGCCACTGTACTCCAGCCTGGGGGACACAGCAAGACACTGTCTCAAAAAAAAAAAAAAAAAAAAAAAATCCTGTATATAGATGTGCACAGTTTTCCTTTAGCCTCTGGAGACATTGTAACTTGGCATGGCACTGTTGTGTCTGTCTTTACGTAAAATTTTTGTTTTGTTTATCATGGATATATTTGTGCTTAGATTTAAAAAAAAAAAAACCTATTGCATTAAAATATTATTTATCTTGATTGCAGAGTGGTTTTGAAACCTTTTATATTTTGCATGTGAGGTGAGCACCTTACTAGCTCTGGCCTGCAGGGGAGGGGACGTTCGTGAAAGGCCTCTCTAGCAGCCCAGGTGAGAGAGATGGTGGCTTGGGCCAGGTTTTGGAAGTGGAGCTGCGGAAGGCTTTGAAAGGGGCAAATCCGTCTCACCATGTCGGTGGCAGCATTAGAGTTACGTCTTGCTCTGAGGATGCTGATGTGCCGATTCTTACTTTTTGCCTTCTGCAGCAGGGAGAAAGGATGTCATTTCGCTTTCCTGTTATAGTTTCATGAAAGCTGACTTTTGATATCCCATATTCATTTTTCACTTAAGCCAACTCTTTACACCCACGAAGTCAGCAATTTTCTTTTAATAATTCGGATATTGAAGCGGGGAGGAAATGTAGTCTCTAGGAGAGTCTCTTTCCTAGTCAGGCTGTGTGGACTGAATAAATGCGGTGCCAGAGGCAGCTGATCATAATCACGCCAAGGAAATAATCCATTCCATTAAGAAGCCCGGCGCCATAAATAAACCAACAAGCCGCCGTAGGCTTACAGGACTGTTTCCCATCTAAGACTCAAATGTGGATGTAAACTCAGCCCGTGGTGATTACTACGAGCGTCTGATGAATGATTTTTATTAAGTCTTCTAAGACGTAAGAGTGATGGGCGAGGGGAATACAGTAATGCTCCTTTGTGGAGAGTTCGCATGGATATGGTCATTTTGACATAGATTGGTACATTTTCTGGGTGATGGTTTTTTTTTTTCCTGAATGTCTCATTAATTTTTTCCTTTCATTTTCCTGTTTTGATATTTTTAAAGAAGCTGATTTTAGTTGAAATAACATGCTCCTGTGGAAAGAGCATGTGCAAATTATCTTTTGTTGGAAATGAAAGGGCATGACATGAACACTTTTCCTCTGTAGGGTTTCAGAGAATGCATTCACTCCTCTGGACAGAGAAATAATTGGCTATCAATTAACTATGCAAGGAGGATTAAAATGTAATTTTAAAAGCAAGTATCCTTTGGGTATCTTACCTTCCAGGCACAGGTGGGTTAGGGCTTCCAGGTTTCCCCTCTCCCCAGCTGCTGCTTATCGATCTGAGACATTTACAGAATCTTAAGTAGGGAGGGGTGGAATTTCAGACCCAGAAAGGGAGTTTTCAAATCAACTGTGGCTTTATCCTTGGATGCATCCACTCTCCTTTGGGATTCATTTTGGAGCTAGTGACCATACATTTCCCAAGGCTACTGTTTCTCAGGAGAGCTGGTGACAGAATTCCTATCTTTTATTATGCTTATTTAACAAATGGTTGTCACCTGCCCATGATAGGCCAGGCACGGGGTCGGGCGTGAAACAAGGACTCTTTCGTTAAACACCTGTGGATTGGAAACTTAAGGAAGTATTTTTCGAGTGAATCTAGTGGGACGACTTGTCACGATCACGCCCCCAGGCCCTGGCCAGCTAATGGCTGCAGTCTGCTCTCTCCTTGTGGGACTGAGGTGCATTGGCCACTCTGTGCTCTGCAGTGGCGCCTATCTGCCACCCACCTGTTTCCCTGATCCCAGCCCACGAAAGAAGGACGTCCTTACTTCTCTTTCAGCTGCACCTCCGAAATGGAAGAGGTAATCTGTTATCTGTGAGAAGGAAGAAGCCCTTGCAAAAATGAAGCTACTCTCTTGGCCATTTATTTTCCTCCTTTTCAGAAATGTCTGGTCTTTTACTCATTTTTTTTCCCACTTTTCTTCTTTTTTTAAAAAAATTTTATTTTACTTTAAGTTCTGGGATACATGTGCAGAACATGCAGGTTTGATACATAGGTATACATATGCCATAGTGATTTGCTGCACCTATCGACCTGTCATCTAGGTTTTAAGCCTTGCATGTATTAGGTGTTTGTCCTAATGCTCTCCCCTGCCTTGCCCCCAACCCCACTGTGTGTTGTTCCCCTCCGTGTCCATGTGTTCTCACTGTTCAGCTCCCACTTAGGAGTGAGAACATGTGATATTTGGTTTTCTGTTCCTGTGTTAGTTTGCTGAGAATGATGGTTTCCAGCTTCATCTGTGTCCTTGCAAAGGACGTGAATTCATTAATTTTTATGGCTGCATAGTATTCCACGATGTATATGTGCTACATTTTCTTTAACCAGTCTATCATTGATGGGCTTTTTAAAAAAGTTCTAATCTTTAATTTTTGTGGCTGCATAGTACGAGTATATATTCATGGGGTGTGTGAGACATTTTGATACAGGCATTCAATGCATAAGAATCACGTCATGGAGGGTAGGCGTTCATTCCCTCAAGCATTTATCCTTTGTTTATTACAGACAATCCAATTATGCTCTTTTAGTTATTTTAATAAAATGTACAATTAACTTACTATTGACTGTAGTTACCCTGTTGTGCTATCAAACAACAGGTCTTATTGATTCTATTTTTTTTGTACCCTTAACCATCCCCACCTCCCCCATCCTCGTTACTCTTCCCAGCCCCTGGTAACCATCCTTCTACTCTCTAGCTCCATGTGTTCAGTTGTTTTGATTTTGAAATTCCACAAATAAGTGAGAACGTGCGATGTTTGTCTTTCTGTGCCAGGCCTATTTCACTTAACATGATGACCTCTGGTTCCATTCATGTTGTTGCAAATGACTGAATCTCATTCTTCTTTTTTATGGTTGAATAGTACTCCATTGTGTATAGTTTATTTATTCATGGTTAATAGATGAATCAATAACAGTTGCTTCCAAATCTTGGCGATGGTCCACAGAGCTGCAACAAACAGGAGTGTAGAGATCTCTTTTATATATTGATTTCCTTTCTTTTAGGTGTATACTTAGTAGTGGGATTGCTGGATCATATGGTAACTCGTTTTTTAGTTTTTAGAGGAACTTCATTCGTTTTTTAATTTGGCTATTTGTAGGGTTTTTTGTTTTTGTTTTTGTTTTGCCATTGAGTTGTATCAGAATTTGAGTTGTATGAGAAATTTTTGCAACTGAGTTGTGTAAGAATTTCCATGCAGCTCTTCCAGGGAGTCTTATATTTTAAATATTAACCCTATATTAATCTGTTTTCACAATGCTGATAAAGACATACCTGAGACTGGGAAGAAAAAGAGGTTTATTTGGACTTACAGTTCCACATGGATGGGGAGGCCTCAGAATCATGGCCGAAGGCAGAAGGCACTTCTTAACATGGTGGCAGCAAGAGAGAAAGAGGAGGCAAAAGCAGAAACCTCTGATAAACCCATCAGATTTCGTGAGACTTATCCACTCTCACAAGAATAGCACAGGAAATGCCAGCCGCTATGATTCAGTTACCTCCCCGTGAGTCCCTCTCATAACATGTGGGAATTTGGGGAGATGCAATTCAAGTGAAGATTTTGATGGGGATACAGCCAGACCATATCAACCCCTTATCAGATATGTGGTTTGCAAATATTCTCTCCCATTCTCTAGGTTGCCTTTTCACTCTGTTGATAGTTTCCTTTGCTGTGTAGAAGTTTTCTCATTTGATGTAGCCTCAGTTCTCTATTTGTACTTTTGTTGCCAGTGTTTTTGGTGCCATATCCAAAAAAATTATTGCCAAGGCTGAAGTCAAAAAGCTTTTTCTTCTGTTTTCTTCTAGTCATTTTGTAGTTTTGGGTCTTGCATTTAAGTCATTAGTCCATTTTGATTTGATGCTTGTATATGTTGAGAGATAGGGATTTACTTTCATTCTTCTGTATGTGAATATCCAGTTTTCCCAGCATCATTTATTGAAGAGACTGTCCTTTCTCCACAACCTTCCCAACATCTGTTATTTTTTGACTTTTTCATAATTGCCATTCTGACTGGTGTGAGGTGGTGTCTTATTGTGGTTTTGGTTTGTATTTCTCTAATGATCAGTGATGTTGAACATTTTTTCCATATGCTTGTTGGCTGTGTATATCCAAAGAGCATCTCTATTGTGAAGGAGGCAAAAACAGAGGGAGGCTCTCTAGACGTGGACCTTCATTCATAGTGGGAGTAATTTGGAAAGTCCTGGACACACGGGTGCCTCCTCTTCAGGTTGCCTCTCCAGCTCATTGGCAAACATAGTGGCGGGAGGACTTCCACTGATTCTGAAGTCACTGTGGCCATCTTTCCCAGGAGGCCCCAGCCTGAAGCTTTGACCTTTCATAGATGAGTGATTTACAAAGCAAAGGCTTTGTCAAGGTCACCCAGCAGAGGATGCGGCAGAGTCCAGATAGGGGAACTCAGTGCCTTGATTTGAAGTTCATTTTCCTCTCGCCTCATGACACAGAAGGTAACTCAGTAGACTAGAGGTACCTGAGCTGGAAGCCAGGGGCCTCGTGTTTGTCCCAGCAGAGCCACCAACTCCCTGTGAGGCCTCGGGCAGCATCCCCTGGCATCAGTTTCCTTTAGAATTGCAAGTGGTCAACATGCAGCATCTGCATGCCTGGTCTAGAAGCAGGGATTCATTCTTTACTAATTCAGCAGTTGCGGTGACTTTGTAGAACGTAAGTACTGCAGATAACCAAAAGTGGACTGTATTTTTAAATGCCAGGCTGGCCTGGGACCCTGCCAGCTGCCCTCTCTCAGCCTGGAAAGGCATTCAAGGAACAGACTTTGACAGGCCCTTGACTTGTGACCCTGACAGTGCCAGCAGAGCCTGAGGACCTCTGTGATCCTTCTGCATAGTGGGCGGGGCCAGCCCTGACTGAGGGAGAAGCACCGCTCGTCCTGCCAGGCAGGAGAGTGGCTCTGCTTGCTGGAGAGTGGAAAGTCTCATTTCTTTCCGAGGAATTTCCACACAGCTCTTCCAGGGAGGCCCCAGCTGAATCAGAGGGACCGATTTCTGTTCACGTGGTCAGAATGTCAAATCCAGAAACACCTCTGAATTCGACTTTCTTTTCTATTCCTTTACTGGAGTGAAGTGTGACCATTTGATCATTAAATGTCATGGTGTGTGTATATGTATGTGTTTGTGCATATGTATATGTGGATGTATATGTGTGTATTCATGTATGTCTGCATGTGTGTGTACTATGCATGTGTGTGTTTATGTGTGTATGTGTATCTGTGCACGAACGTGCATTCACGTTTGCATGTGTGTATGTATGTGCACACATGTTTTACCTGCGTGTGCATGTGTGTGTACATATTTGTATTTGCTTGTGCATGCATGTACATGTGTATATTGTGTACAAGCTGTGTGTGTATGTATTTGGTGTTTATGTGCTGTGCTTGCATGCAATGTATATGTGCTATATTGTGTGCGCACACTGGATGAGTGTGTGTGCACGTGTGTATGCATGGTATGCATGCATGTAGAGTATGTTGTATGCAACGGTGTGCATGTTATGTGTGTGCAGTGTGTAGGTCGTGTGCAGTGCATGTACAGTGTATTGTGTGGCAACATGTGTTATGTGTGGTTGCATGTAAATTGTGTGTGTGAACACTAGATATGTGCATGTGTAATCTTGTCTGTGTGTGTATGTGTGGTCGTGTATGGTGAGTGTATGTGTGCACCACATAGTCTATGAATGTGCATGTGTCTATTGTGTGCATATGTAGTATGTGTGGTGTGTGTACATGGCTTTATGCGGTGCCCCAGCATGTCGCATGTATGTATTCTATTGTGTGATACCATGTGTATGTGTAGTTGTGTACATGGTTGAATGCTAGTGCCACATGTGTATGTGTGTGCTTGTGTCATTGTGCATGTTTTTTATATTTATATGTGTTGATGTATGTGTATATGTGTTATCTTGATGTGTTGTGTCCCACAATGGTATATTGTTGTTGCTATTGTTTTTATGTATTGCGTGCACGTGGTGTATGTTGTTGTGTGATTTTATGTATGTGTATGTGCATGTTGGAGGTGGCATGTCAGGGTGGAAGGTGAAGGTAACCAACAAACGTGGAGAGTTTAAAGGCAGAAGAGAAACATGGACTTCCTGAGCGAGGCAGCTCCCACAGCTGGGACTGAGTTAAAAGCTGGTGTCATGATCCTTTCACATCCCAGCATTTGCACCACCGCCCAGATGGCTCTCAGCCATCAAAAGGAGAAAGCCGCCTCCCCTGCCCTTCCTGCTCCTCCCCTCTCCTTTCTTCCTCCCTCCTTCTCCTCCCTCCTTGCAGGTGCTGCTTTCTCTCACTGTCCTTCCCCTCTCCCGCCCTGGCTGCGACTGGATTTCTTTGTAGCTAACTGTTCGTAGCTTTAAAGCCAGCTTCTGTCACACGTCCCCACTCTGTGCTCAGCTCACATCCTGTTTCCTTTGCAGAGAACGGGAAACCCAGTAGGGAACCCCAGGCCTCCCTGATCCCCTTCCCTCTCTTGCTTCTAGACCTGTCACTAAAAGCCAAATGGACAGGAGAAAGTGGGTGACAAATGGCGATACAAGACAATGAGCACCTCCACTGTCCTCACGGGGAAGGGCAGGGAGGGTGGCTGTCAGAGAGGGCCCTCAGGAGCACCTGCAACATGGCACCATGGCCCAAGCACAGGGACCAGGGACCTGTTGAGGATGGCTGTGGGCAGGGGCTTGCCCAGCCAGACCCTGCTGCTGTGGTGGCCTCGAACCTCTCTGAAGGTGTCGCTTGCAGCAGACCACGGTGGGGACAAATGACAGGACACCTGCTTCAACACCACAGTGTGAGAGAGACGGCTGGGGCATCGAGTTCTGACGTCCCTTCTTTCAGCAGTAACAGGACAGACTGGCACAAGAGGGCCTCGGGCTCGGATGCCATAATGCGTGATGGAGTCAGCCAACATTGCTCCTTCAATGTGTATGCCCTGTTTCATTTGCTATTCACGATAGATGGTCCCTGAGTGCCTACTGGGTGGCAGGTGCTGTTCTAGCTGCTGAGGACCCTTGACTCCCCCTGACTCAGCCACCTGGGCATTGCCAACTGGCCTTGGAGAAAGTGACTTCCTGTTGGGGGCCAACAAAAGACTGTACCATTTGGGGTCCAGACTGATTACTTGGAAAGCTCCTGGCTCCCTCCTTCTGACCTTCGGTAGCTTCAAGGTCAGGAGTGGTCTTCGGGCTGCCAGGGCTGTAGATGTGGCCATCTTTATCCCCTTGCCAGGCAAGGGGCTGAGCTGACTGTCCCCAGATCCTTATGTTCAGGGCAGAGTTATTCAACTTCTAATCGTTTTATTAGTTAACAATTTGTGAGACTTTATTGTGCAACGAGTTTTATGGTTAAAACAGTTAAAAACCCACTGTCCTATGGAATCATCCTCTGATTAGGTGGGAGGTCAATGTGATTTTCTAACCCCAGTTCAAAGTCTAACCTGTGGCAAATCAATTCCTTATTACTGCCTCCTGTATTTTATCTGGGGAAGAAGGGTAACAATAATTAACAGCTTGCCTAGCTGTCTATATATTCAGAATAATTTTATTAACAAGTTATTATATACTCATTTCTTCTTTCTCACAGTTACAGTAACAACGGACAAAACAGTGTTTAGTTTTTGGAAGAAAGAAGCAAGACGCTTCTAAATGGCTGATTTCTGCATAGTAATAGCCTAGCTCCAAAACACATTTTCTCTAGCACAGTCACATTATTTTTAAAAAGCCCGTGTACATCTGGGTCTCCCACATATCAATAATTAAACGGCATCATGGAATAAATATTGCAGCAGTCTCCTCTCTCCCTCTTCCTTTCCACATGGGCACGTTGACATTTTGTGCTGCCAGATTGCCTGACAAATTTGTTTACCACTGAGAAATAAACTGCCTTTCCAACCCAAAGGGGTGTCCAAACAGTGTCCGCTCTTGTAAGAAGGCATAAAATATATACTTTGATTAAAATAAAATGTCAACAAGGGGAAATACTGGGCTTTCTTCTTGACTGCGGCCAGTAGCCCTAAAGCAAAGGTTGATACAATAAGAAATTAAAAGTAGTGCCCAGAAAAGCCCCAAGCCCCTTATCACCTTATAACACAACGTTTGCTGGTATATTTTCACAGAAGTAAAATTTTGATGCATGTACCTAAATTCCCTGGCTATTTATTTCTTCATTTTTTGCATTTTTCTTTCTTAATTTTAAAATGATTATGACCTAATTTGTATGTAAAAAAGATTTATATTATATATTTATATTTAAGGTATGAAGAATGATTGGCAGTCATATACTTACTATTCAGTTTAAGAATATTGCTAGTACTTTATGTTCATACTCTCTTCCTTTATCCCCAGAGAAAACCATATTCTAATTTTGTGCTCATCATTCCCTTGCTTTTAATATAGTTTTAATATATAAGTATAAATCCTTAGTTTAGTTTTTGTGTATTTTCGATGCTTATATTCATAGTATACTGCTCTTATTCTGTGACTTAAAAAAATTTTCATGTTTTGGTCAGGTGCAGTGGGTCACACCTGTAATCCCAGCACTTTGGGAGGCTGAGGTGGGTGGATCACAAGGTCAAGAGATCCAGACCATCCTAGCCAATATAATGAAACCCCGTCTCTACTAAAAATACAAAAATTAGCCGGTTGTGGTGGTTCGCACCTGTAGTCCCAGCTACTCGGGAGGCTGAGGCAGGAGAATTGCTTAAACCCTAGAGGTGGAGGTTGCAGAGAGCAGAGATTGCACCACTGCACTCCAGCCTGGGCGACAGAGCAAGACTCCATCTCAAAACAAAACAAAACAAAACAAAACAAAAATCATGTTTCAGAAATGTATTCTTAATAAAATCTAATAGTGTATGTAATTGTAATTAGTGACTTTTAATTGTTCTGTCCATAGACTTATTGGGCCATATGTTTATTTACCTGTTTTCATTCTGGTTGTGGCTGTATTGTGTGTGTGTGTGTGTGTGTGTGTGTGTGTGTGTGTTTTGGCATTTTAAATAATGTGGTCATGAATATTCTTGAGCTTGCTCCCTGGCACTCTAGTGCAAGATTTTCTTGATTGTGTTCTCTGAGAGTGGAATTGCAGAGTCATGAAGATGTGCATCTACAACTTTATGTGGCCTTACAGCATCAGCATTTTAGGTAAATTTAGTGTTTAAGAGCTCCCCTTAAGGCACAACCTCACCAACACTTAGTATTTTTTTTAATTTTAAAAAGTTTTGTCTCTCTCATGTTGTGGTGTTAGTTAGCATATTGTGTCTCACGATTGAAACTGAATATCTCTTCATCCTCAGCTATTACTCATTTGTGTTTTCATTTCTAGGAAAATGTCTTCTTATCTCTTTTGTCCTTTTACTTCCATTTCTCAATACAATTTTCCTCTGTTTCCAATAGGCAATCTTCCTTAAGTATCTAATGTATATCCTTTTGCTTTATTTGGTATGTGTTCTTTACACACACACACACACACACATATTTATACATAAATAATCAGCTTTTTGGAGCCATAATTTACATATAATAAAATCCATTCACTTATAGCTCATTATAAAAGACGGAATGTGTTTTAGAAATAACAAAAGAATGTCTATTCTTACCACCTCTATTCAATATTGTATCTAGCCAGTGTAATAAAACAAGAAAAAAAAGAAATACAATTGGGGAAAAAGAAAGAAAGCTCTTCTTTCACAAAATGGCATGATCTAATTCTAAAAAATCAGTTTTAGAATTTTAAAAGGCTGCTAGAACAAGGGGGAATTTCTGATTATAAAATAAGAATATATTTAACTTTAAAAATTGTCAACAGGCCAGGCGCGGTGGCTCACGCCTATAATTCCAGCACTTTGGGAGGCCGAATCAGGTGGATCACAAGGTCAGGAGATTGAGACCATCCTGGCCAACACAGTGAAACCCTATCTCTACTAAAAATACAAAAATTAGCTGGGCATGGTGGTACGTACCTGTAATCCCAGCTACTTGGGAGGCTGAGGCAGGAGAATCACTTGAAGTTGGAAGTCGCAGTGAGCCGAGATGGTGCCAGTGTGCTCCAGCCTGGGCAACAAAACAAGACTCCATCTCAAAGAAAAAAAAATTGTTAACATGTTCTACAAAGCAGTTATGTAATGTATAGCAAAGAATGAGGAATCCAGTTTCTTTTCATCCTCGCCAATAAAAGTATTTTCAATCTTTTAATTTTGTGATTCTAGTGGTGTGTTGTATCTTTTTACAGTTTTAATTTGCATTTCCTTGATGGCTGCTAATGTTGAATATTTTTCATAGGCTGTGCTGGCCATTCTTACAGTTGTAAGGTGTTTGTTTACATCTTTTGCCATTTGGGTTTTTACCAGTTGCTTTTCTTTTTTCTTAATACATTGTAAGTATTCACATATATTCTGCTAAAAGTCTTTAATCCCATATATGTTTTGTAAATATTTTCTCAAAATACATGACTTGCCTATTTGTATTTATTTTAGAGACAGGGTTTTTCTCTGTCACCCCAGGCTGGAGTGCAGCACTGCAATCACAGCTCACTATAGCCTTGGCTTCCTGGGCTCAAGAAATCCTCTCACCTCAGTCTCCTGAGTAGCTAGGACTGTAGGCATGCACCACCATGCTTGGTTATTTTTTTCTTTTTTTCTTTTCCCTCTCTCTTTTTTTGCCCTCTGGTGCAGAAACTGAATAATTTTTTCTTTTTAAAGTTTTTCTGTAAAGACATGATCTCACTGTATTGCCCAGGCTGCTCTCAAACTCCTGACCTCAAGTGATCCTCCCATCTTGGCTTTCTAATGTGCTGGGATTACAGGCATGAGCTACTGCACCTGGCCCTTATTTTCCAACAATGTTTTCCAAGGACAAAATAAAATCTTTTGATTTATCAAATCAAATTATCAAATTTCCCTTTGAAAGTTTATGTTTCTGTGCTCTGATATATATATATGGAATATATATAATATGTATTTCTATATGTAAGACATATATATAATTAATATATATTTATGATGTCATATACTATATACAATATATGTATATATACATACATGTATATCTCATACATATATATGTGTGTGTATATATATATGAGATCCATCTTGAATTATTTTGTAATAGGGTATGAGGTTGAGATTCATTTTTTTCTCATATGAATATCCAATTGTTTGAGCTGCGTTTGTTGAAAAGGACATCTTTTCCCCATTGAATGACTTCAGTTTCTTTGTTGAAAATTAATTGATCATATATGCATGGGTCTATTTCTATTGTTTTATTGATAAATACATATATGCTCTTTGAATGAACAGAAAATTTAATTATCAGAGTCTTATAGTAAGTTTTGAAATCATATTAAGCCCTCCCACATTTTTTTCTTTTCAAAGTTATTTTAGCTATAGTAGATCTCCACATTTCCATGTAACTTTCAGAATTAGCTTGAAAATTTCAACCAAAAATGCCTGCTAGGATTTTGACCATATTGTCTTTCCATCCATGGAATGATACATCTCTCCATTTATTTATGTTTTCTTTTTTTTTCTCAGCAGAATGTTTCAGGTGTTAGTATAATTCACTTCCCAATTTTCAATTCTTTATTGCTACTATATAGAAGCGCAATGAATTTTTCTATGTTGGTCTTGTATCTTGTGGCCTTGCTATAAACTCCCTTATTTGTTCTAGTAGCCTTCTTTAAAAATGATTTTTTAGAATTAGATCGTACCATTTTTGAAAAGAAGAGCTTTCTTTCCTTCAATTCTATTGATTTTTTTTCTTGTTTTGTTACTCTGGCTAGGTACAATATTGAACAGAAGTGGTGAGAATAGACATTCTTATGTTATTTCTAAAACACATTCCTTCTTTTATAATGAGCTATAATGTTAGCTGTAGATTTTTAGTAGATGTATTTTATCAAGGTGAAGAGATTTCCTTCTCTTCCTATTTGGCAGAGGTTTGTTTTCTTCCCATGAACAGGTGCTAAATTTTGTCAAATGCTTATTCTGTATCTATTTGAGATGATCAAAAAGCTTTTCTTTATAAATTTGTTAATATAGTCAATTACATTGATTTTGTTTTCAAAATGTTAAACCAATCTTTAATTCTTGAGGAAACCTCACTTATTGATGATATATTATAATTTTTATAAATTGCTTGACATCATTTGCTAAAATGTTGTTACAGACTCATACAATTGTACTGCATTGCTTTTCTGCTGCTCCTGTAACAAGTTAGCATAGTGCATTGAGTGGCTTGAAACAAAACAATTTCTTTTCTCATATAGTTCTGGAGGTCAGAAGTCCAAATGCCATTTCAGTGGGATAAAGTCAAAGTATTGACCAGGCTGGTTCTTCTGGAGCTCAGAGGGGAGAATATTTCCTTTACTTTTTCAAGTCTTGTGGCCCCTTCCTCCATCCTCAAAGCATGTCCCTCTAATCTCTGCTTTTGCCATCACATTGCCTTATCTTCTAATTCCAACTCCTCCTGCTCCCCTCTTATAAGAACTGTTGTGGTTTCATCAGTTGTAACTGGATAACCTACCTCAAAATCCTTACCTTACTCGCATCTGCAATATAAGGTGTAAGGTAACATTTACAGGTTCC